>NC_054748.1:25650405-25950405 GCF_018143015.1 Lytechinus variegatus | reverse complement strand
AGCTAAAGCCGGGGTAATAATAATAATAACAATAAAAAAATAGAATAGAAAATTTCTAGATAGATGGCGCTACATAAATGCCTATTATTATTATTATTATTCTGACTTTAAGTTTGAAACAGAGGGTCGCGGGTTTTTCCTTCAATAAAAAATTCATCCACATTGTGCTGCACTCAACCCAGGTGAGATGAATGTGAAATGCCATCGCGCTGTAAAAGGCTGTAGGGCTACAGTCAGGGTAATAATATGATCCTTTGGAAGCGAATATTATTATTATATTAAGGACGTATTAAAAGGAAGCGAGCTAAGGGTGACCTTCGGCAGAGAAATTGTGAACTAAATCTTTCCGAAGATGGCGCTATTCATCGTCTCATTGTTTAGTCCATTTATTATTAAACTGTCATTTTATCACTTACCTATGAAATAGTGTGAACTGGCTTTGTCGTGTGTTATATCTCCATATGCTGGATTCTTTATTTTTCTCGATGATCAAAAGGTAATGATGTCCAGTCATTTCAAATGCGTGAACCTCCTGAGCGCCGTACGTTCTTATCTCTTGTCTAACTGCAAAGACTTTATCTTAACAACAAAAATAAAACATGCCGATCATAATTATATTCGAAATTGTAGGCAAATGTTGAGATAAACATCCTAGATAATAATTAGCAACTGTAATTATAAATGTCCAATATTTCAGGGATTTCAAGGGGCAGTTTCATGTGTTGTGAGCTGTGCATGAGACCTCCATCCACTGGAATGAGTTTGCCACAATGTACTAAGCCTGGACGTCCCCCCCCCCCCCCCTCCCTTCAAACTTGATCAAAGTTTGCCTTATTCTAGCACTTATTCTTTTTTTTGATAAATGAAGAAACATGTGGAATGCACTATAGTAAATGACAGACTGCTAATGTTGAGAATTGCATCTTTGCATATCGAACCCCTGGCTATTCCAGTAGACTAAGTCCGCTTTTACAATCAGTGAGACGAGACTTGCAATCCAATTTCGGTGTTTGGAATCCAGTTTCCATGAATTGATCGTTGCTACGTTAGGCAATCCTCTAAAAAGTACGATGTCGACGGTTTTGAGATTTTGGTTCCATTCATCTTTACCTGCAAGTGATCAACAGCGCTTTGTTTCCTTGGAAAAAAGCGCTATATAAAGCCAACTATTATTGTTATAGATATTATTACTACTACTGTTATTATTAATATTATTATTATTGTCATTATTATCATATCATTATAATAATAATTATTATTATAATCATCATTATTGCTATTATCATAATCATTATTATAAAAATTGTTATCATCATCATCATCAGGGGGTATTGTGTGTACGTACTTGTGCTACTCCACAGGTAAATTACGGATTTATCTCCATTTGGGTCATCAGTATCCCGAGTAAAGACCAGATAGGAATCCACTCCAATTGAGAAGAAATCCACATCTGTTACGTCCAGTGGAATTACAGTGACATTATTGATCTATCGGTCAAAAAAAGAAATCGATGGAAAGATAGACAGACAGAAAGACAGACAGACAGACAGATTGATAGATAGATAGATAGATTTTAATTTATTTAAAAAAATCAATACATCCTTGCAGCTAAGACCAGATTGCAATATGTAGGCCTATTTACCAGTTAATAATGTCACAAAAAATGTTCAAACAATAACAGATAATTACAACATAAATAAAATGAATATAATATGGTATCGAAATTATTTGTTAGTGTGGACCTTTGGAATGAAATATTAACTGAAGAGTATATTGGGTGTCTGGGCAAATGACTATGGGGTGTGCCATTTTTGTATATTTGATCGGTTTGAAAATTCAATGTTGTGTAAACAGAAATAACTTTCATTTCTGGGGATTGATTCAATAATTATTTCTGACATGGACAAGCGTAGCCAACGTAGTTTAGCGGAACAACGGACTGGAGTTTGGGTCTACGTATTGTAATGCCATGAATTTAAAAATAATATATATATATATAATGTACATATAATGTACATTGGCGGCGGAAGCCCAAAAAATTAGGGGGGCACCAAAATGTTTTGACAAGCAAAAATTAAAAAAAGGTTACCAACCAAAATTTCTTGATAAAAAAAAGGTTAACAAAGCAAAATTAGGGGGATCGTCCCCCACCTCAAATTTAGGGGGATCGGCCCCCCCCCCCGCTTCCGCCGCCTATGTTTATATATATAATTTAAAGTAGAGACGCCCTGCATGTGTAGTTACAATAAATTTGAATGTTATGCATTCTCAATCGGTGAATTCGTGCTTGTTTAAAAAAGATTTCATGAATTATATTATATTCAGTTTCACCCTCATGCAAAGCAAAGATAGTTTTATACCTTTAAAACAATTACAGTTTCATACGATATTTTTCTAAGTTATGACTTATATTCGCTTCCATCCCCGTTCAGTATCAGTTTGATAGTTAATTATATATACCTCATATAAATTTTATCCCAGCTTCGATTGTTTCATCAAACATTATATTCAATACCATTCTCGTTCAATATAAACATGGTTTCATCATCATATTATACATTCACTACCATCTTTGGTTCATTAGAATATTTATGGTTTTGCCATACCTGATTTTCAGTGCCATCTTCGTTTAATACAATGACAAAGGTTTCGTCATCTGATGAAACAACGATTTTATTTTCTTTTGTTGTCACTCCGTTGTCATAGTAACTCTGCGTGAAAGGTTTCATTGCTCGAACTGGTACTGTTTAAATAAGACAAGAGACATGAATATCATGTATTAAAGACGTGCAGGTGTACTCGTAGATGGAAAGAAATAGAGGGGGTTCGGGAAAGAAATAGGTAGAAGGAAAAGAGGAAATGAAAGAGATATCTGTATAAATAATAATATAGTGTATTTATATTGCACACAATATGCTCAAGGCGCTCCTATATTACCCGGATAAGCTAGGCGTTCATAGCGCACACAGCTTTTTAAGGAATTACTTCCTACCGGTACCCATTACCTCACCTAGGTTGAGTGCAGCACATTGTGGATCAGTTTTTTGCTGAAGGAAATTACACCATGGCTTGGATTCGAACCTACGACCCTCTGTTTCAAAATCCGAGGACTAATCCACTGGGCCACAAAACTACCACTGGGCCACAAAACTACCATCTGAATCATGTTTGTTTATTTGTCTATCAAATATTTCAAGTTTGTGCCCATGTTATTTTAGCATAATCGTCAAGCATAGTTACATGAAATTGTCGTTCAAAATCGGATCCCCAAAATTATACCTTCTCTAACCAATACACCAGGGGAGCGTTTCATGAAAGGACTTGTCGGACGTTTTATCCGACAAGTCCCATTTTATCCGACAGTTACCATAGTAACAGTGCCTCACATCCAATCAGAGTCAGAGAAAGATGTCAGATCTGACAACTTGTCGGACAAAAATGTTGATGAAACACTCCCCTGATATCGAGCCCAACCTATTGAAATCAAAGGACAATTCCACCCCCCCCCCCCACCAAAAAAAAAAATGATTTGAATAAAAAGAGAAAAATTCAACAAGCATAACACTAAAAAAATTCATCCACATCATTTCTTCTTTTTTCTTCTTTCTCCTTTTCTAATGATTTGTGACGTAACATTTTCTTCCAGACCCGGACCAGTATAAAATATTAGGTTTCCATGTAGCGCTCTTCCCCCTTTGGCTGCTATTGCTCAAGCATTTTTTTTGCTTATATAGTGTGCCACTGCATTTGCTTTTTTTTTTCATTACTTTGTCTTATCCTTATTGTATTCATGTCTAAAATTTTGTTTATACTACTATAAATCTGTCACATTACAATGTACTTTCATGTCATATTACGATTATGTTTTATGTATTGTAAAATTTATTTTGACTTTACAATAAATGCAGAAACTCCTGCAAAAAAATAAAATAAAAAAAATAAGTTAGGACATTTTAAAGTTTCGCTTGCTTCATTTCACAAAACAGTTATATGCACATCTCGGTCGGTCTGCAAATGAGGGAACTGATGACATCACTAACTCACTACATTATTTCGTTTGTATTTTATTATATGAAATATTTTGATTTTCTCCTCATTGTCATGTGAAATGAAGTTTCATTCCTCCCTGAACATGGAATTCCATTATTTTAACATTTTGTGCTTCAGGCAAGGAGGTCCTAATCGTCCAATTCATAAAAATTGAAATATTGTATAATTCAAACAATAAAAAACAAAAGAAATGGTGAGTGAGTGACATCATTGACTCTCTCATTTGGATGTAACTGGCTCGTTCATATAACTATTTTGCTGAAAATAAGCGAAACTCTGAAATGTCATAACTTTCTTATTTTACATCCGATTTTGATGAAATTTTCAGCATTGTGCTTGTCTGATTTTTCACTATTGATTCAAATAAACATTTTTCTGAGGTAGACTTGACCTTTAAATATGGAGACCCTCCCAAGCAGCATTGAATTCGTTTACCGAAAGCAACCAGCAGGATTGCATGTTGGACTATGGTTTTTCTTTTTGAACTTTTCTACTACTATGATTTTGTTTGATACCAATCTCTGCATAGACCGGATACCCGGCACGACCTATTGAAAATATGTATACTTACTCGGATATGTAGCCGTCTCAGAAAGGAGATTCTCTCGAGTAGCATTGAATTCGGTTATCGTAAGAAAACCGGGATCGTATGACGATGTCACCATGAAGATTTTCTTGTTGATCGCAATGTGATTCCACTGCGGTTTTTCGTTAGAAGAGAATGCAGGTTGATAATTCGGAAGGGGTACCATGCCTTTAATCTCCAATGCTGCGTGATGAAAAAAAAAACAATAACGTCCTTTGAACATCCCATTCTTCTGGGAGGCAGTTCATGAAGGGGCTTGTCCGTCGGCTGTTTTAACCGACAGAAGAAATGATATCCGGCAAATACCATCAAGGAACTTTGCTTCTCAGCCAATCACAATCAAGATCTGACAACTTGTCATTGTCAGACGAAAGTGTTGTTGAAACGCTCTCCTTCATGTTCATAATTCCTGCATCGACAGGGGCGTCGATCCATTTTTCAGATGGGGGGGGGGGGCAAAATCATGAATCAATTTTCCAAAGGCGCTCGATCACACAAAACAAACAAACCCACACACACATATGCCTAGATATATATGTGTACATATATATATATGTACATATACACACACACACACACACATATATGTATATATATGTATATATCTATATATATATATACACACACACACACATATATGTATATATATATATACATATATATCACCAGCAGGTTAATGCGAGCGCGAAGCGCGAGGTGAAAATTTTTGATATTTCGAATTGAAAAAAAAATTGAGTTTAATGGACGTTTTTAATAAAGAACAAGATATATATCCAACAAAAGATTATTGCATATCGAAGTGGGAGTTCTTTTGAGGATTAGAACTGAAAACGGGACCATATTCACCTATTTAATCGTGGAAAGTATGGGATTTTGTTACAGAAATGATGTGAGCGCGAAGCGCGAGCTGAAATTTTTTGATATTCCAATCTGAAAAGTGGACATTTTGAGCACAATTTAAGACGAAGAACGAGTTGTGTATCTCAATCTCGCTTGCTGACTTTTGTGTAACATTACAATCTTATTTTATTTTTAGCACATGCGGAATTATTGGGGGGGGGGCAAAACGATATGTTTGCCCCCCAATATTTTCATTGGTGGGGCGATCGCCCCCCCCCCATAATCGACGCCTCTGTGCATCGAAAATCCATTCATAGAATTTTGGCCGATGATTTGGTTCAAAACACCTTGCAACATTATTGGGTTAATATTTCCTAACATTGCATAATTAAAATATTGCATTCTGCTTAAGGAACAATGAATTGTTGAATTTTATGACTTGGGCTCATGCCGTGCAACATGGATAAGTTGCCTGCCTCGAATTCGTGAACTTTGTTATCCCATAAGCGTGAGTATTCTTACTATAACTCTAAAGATAATTGGTTCTTTTCTCGGTCGCTGCTTAAATAGCTCTTCTAACTTGCGCTATGAGAAGTTTAAAACGCTCTACTACAATGCATCACTCGCTTTAGCAAAGCAACTGTCACGTGCCTTTTTTATGTTTTAATGTATGAATTCATACGCCATTTTCCTCACCTGGGTTGAGGACAACACCATATGGATAAGTTACTTGCTCAGTGAAATTAACGACAGGATTAGGATTTGAACCCACGACCATCTGATTAAAACTCAGAATACCCAATGTAGCCTTGAGGACTCCGTGATGATATTTTGTAATATTTTTATATATACTTTTTCATCACTGATCCGTGATGAAAAGAGATATGTAAAAATATTTTTTAAATATCATCACGGAATCATCAAGGCTATTCCCTCTGTCGCGATTCGCGCCACGATTTAAACGCTGGTCGTGATCGTAAAGTAATCGTAGTGATCTAATCAGAACGTATAGCATCGTATCAGATCAGTGGTCGTTATCACATTGATCGTAGAAAACTTCTGAATGGTTAAGGAAATTGCATCAGTTACGAAAGGTCAATCACGGCGTTCGAAATGAATCATATGACAGCGGGTACGAGGTATTAATCAGAACAATCTTGGTTTCGTTGCCATGGTTACTTACATTCTCTGTTTCCTACTCCACTCCCAGGAACGAATCCGTGACGTAGATCGTCCAAACTAGCCCCTCTTCTTCTTCTCATTCTTGCATGGTTCTCTTTCATCTCGCGTACTACCCTGAAAATATCATCAGAAAATTATGTAAGCTAATTGCTCGGCGTTGCAGCAAACACCAATTTCACGAGAAAGACTTTACAACCAAGATTCGTTGTAAGCGTATTGTAGAGCAATAGAACTTGATCTGGTTCAGTTCACTGTCGTTAAACTGTTAAACGTTGGATTCTGTTCAAACTTATTTTAAAACTGCTAACATTCTTATTATTATATTTCTTAAATTGTTGAGTCCTATCAGCAGTTTAAATTCAAAATCGGCATCACAATGGTTTTGCAACCAAGATTCGTTGTAAGCGTGTCGTTGTAGAGCAATAGAACTTGATCTGGTTCAATTCAAGTCACCAGTCCATTCACTGCCGTTTATTTCGTCAGTGCTGGTGACTTCTTTCCACTCCCATTATTTTTTTTTTCACGAGTGCACATACACTCACACACGAGACGAGAGACGACTTATTTCAGGATAAGGCCTGAAAATCTAATTTTATGCTGAAATACTATTCAGAAATAACATGTTAAACTTTTCTATACTCTTTTCTGCATATTTTTCTTTTTGTCTTTTTCATTGAACAAAATTCCGACCATATTTACGCCATAGTGCAGATGGATGACAATTAAATCTTGATTTTGGAGCTTTCTAAACATATTTACAAAACACAAACGTCGCATGAGAAAGATGATGAAGAATGTGCAAAGGCTGATTGAATACTTTGAAATGAATAAAGTAAAACAAAAACAAAACATTCAATAGCGCCTCGTGTTCTCTTACCTCCGATGTTTAAAGTGGAGTTTATCAGCAAGCACTTCCATTCGAATCAGGTGGGCCTTCATCTCGGCATCCACTGCTTCCGCGAGATTTACCGACATAGCATCAGAAAGAGTGAACAAAATACAGGCACTAAAGGCAAAGAAAAGGACTGGTACAGTGCTTGAAAAACGGGCCATGCTGACAAGTTTTCCTTTCTTGGAGGAAACGTAGAATCGGGTGAAACTAAAAACGAAACGAAACAAAAAAGAAAGGGGAAGGGGAGAGCCGAAGTGGAACTCTCTCCTGCGCTTGTGCTGATGTAATCTGTAGGTACACATAAACTTGCACGTAGACCCCACAACAAGCAGAAAGATGGACTTACATGGGTATGTGACGATTAGTCAATCAATTACAATACCATGCATTCCTCCCATACAGGTGTGATTTTGCGACTGTGAATAGGGGTATATCCCATGCCATGCCTGATATGAAAAAAAGCATCACCGGCTCACAAGTTTCGATTCACCCATAGAAATGCGATCATGCATCAACAGATTAGTGGAATGACTAGACTGTTCTAAACGCTGGAAGAACAGCTTACAGCTGAGAGTGGCTACCCTGGGTAAATAAGAGTTATTATTATTATTAAACGCACTCTCGACTGGATCGATGCTCGGGCCAAGGGGTGTCAAGGGACACCCGATCACACCCCCCCCCAAAAAAAAAAAAAAATAATAATAAAAATTGTAATAATTATAATAATGCTAAAATAATAATAATAATAATAAAGGAATAAATGAATGAATGAATAATACCAATAATAGAGTAAAATTTTAAAAATATAGTGAGTGAAATTCTTAGCCAATACTATACAATAATCCCCCTTTATATCGATGTATTGTGTATCAGCCAATATTGTCTCCTAAACATAGCTGATATATAGGCCTATAATTAAGACCCTTTTTCTTTACAGGATTAATTGTATTATCGGTAGGTCTATTGTTGAATGTCCACAGGAGTATCCCGTCGCAAGCCATGGATTTAGTTCACTGCAAAAACTCCGGTGCTGATTTAACACCAGCCGGGAATCTATATCTGTCCACACTATAGAGAAGTGTTAAACAACACCAGTTTGGTTTTGATCTATACACTAGATATGTGTTTATATAACACCAGTTAGCATGGTTAGTATTAAAACAGCATCGGTTTGATTCCAAACTGGTGTTATTTCAATACTTCTCTGGTGTGGACAGATATAGATTCCGGGCTGGTGTTAAATCAGCACTGGAGTTTTTTTCAGTGTAGGGACCTACGCCTTCTTCTATAAACATAACGTGTATATAAATTTATATTCTTTGTGACAAATTGGTTTTGTAGGAATTTATGTTCATAAATGTGTCCCATACGCCAAGATTGGCTCTTTTAATTCTTAGCTCATAACGCTTCTATACTGCATCAAATCTGATAGGCCCACAAGGTTGAATCGGGGGCATCAACTGGCTGTCGTAATTTAAGGGGTTTCCAACTGTAGGCTATTAATTTAATGATTATTTCTTATGCATTTTTCTCGAAGAAAGACACGGTCCTGGTTAATGGACAATTCTCATCGATTTGGGGGATGTAAATTGGAAGAAAAACATGTTGTGTTGTTAACCAGGTGGCTATGCATATTCAAGAGTTACGCTTGACTTCGCCGTGCTTAATAAACCAACTTTTCTGACACCCGCAATTCTACTATTTCAAATTAATGGGGCAGCGGCGCACGCGTAACGTCAGACGTAGCCCCCGGGGGAAGCTAGCGCACTATCTTACGACTAGCGTCTACGGTGTCTTCGAAGTGTAACATAGCATGTCATTCAATATCTTCCCTTCCATTAGGCGTAACGGGCTCCCATGTGGCATGTTTTGATTGTGTTGCGTGGCCTTAAGGACACCGTACAAAAGTCGTCGTGTTACCGCTCAATGGGCGAAAATGAAAAGTGTAGTATTCGAGTGGAAGCGTATATAGCAAAATGTAATGAGTTTCTGCCAGTGAGGCTATGATGTATCACCCCCTGAAATTTGGTCACAAGTCATCTTTTGTGATAGCATTGAGTGAACAGAAAACCCGCTGCACCTAATCAACAAAAAAGGATATTCCACATGAGTGGTTGGCCTACTTTTCCAAAAGTTTTAGAGATTGCTTCCCAGTTTAATCTGTTTTTCTTCAGATGATTGAGATGATTGTGGGAGAGCGGAAATACTCTCATTTATTTCTTTCAATATTATATACAAGTAAAAACATACAAATATCATACATTATTTTGAACATAAATATACAAATATAATCATGAAACATTGAGATTTTAAAAAAAAATAATGAAAGAAAAAGGTATCCCAAAAAGCCTCAAAGGCTTGAAAAAAGGGATTGTACAACGTGTATGAAAAAAAAACAATTTAGAGTAATGATCAAACTTGTTTATACATTACAGAAAAATAATAAGCGTATATTTAGCATGATACTATAGTACGGGGTTCTGATAATATCTCATTTCTAGAACTCTTAACACAGAGGCAGCCCAGCAGACATGTTGTCATGTTGAGAACTTACTGGCCAACTCCCAGTTTTTAATGTACAAAAGCCTTGTTGCATTCTATAAGCAACATTCCATTCAAATAGTTTAGGAACATCAATATTATAAACGCAAATTAATAGAACAAAGTATAACTGAATATTCACATATACAAACAAAAGATATTCAAACTATATGCAAATTATTATCTAGGCTTGAGTGCATCAACTTAACATTATAACCAATCAGGAGAGAGGTGGAAGGAGAGGGAGAGTAAGAGAGAGGAATAAAGAAAGCTATATGAAGGATGGTGGAGTGATTTAATACAAAAGAACCTTGTGTGAGGAGTGTACAGCAATTGGTGTATAGAGAGATGTACGTAAAGAATAGAAAGTTAGGATAAAAAGGGTGAATATAAATGAGGGATGTTCTATTAGAAAAAGGGGATGATAAATGAATAAGAGTGGAAAGAAATAAAAGTACAAAATCATTCCCTACAATACGAAAAAGTTTCCTTGTCTGTTTTTTTTTTCAAAACGAACAGACTGAAACAATAGTATAGTCTGCCATGGCAGACCAATAGGAACATGGTTTATTACAGGTTGGTGGGAAGAAATCCGGGAGTGATGTAGCGCACGGTCATGATGGTGGTGTATAGGCCAAGGTTTTTTTTTTTTAATAATTTCTGGAAAACGATGATGACGATCATAACGATATCACTGTTGCTGCTGCTGCTATTGAAAAAGATAATGATGATAAAAATGATAATAGTGGTGGTATTGGTGACGACGACGACGACAATGATGATGATCATGATCATCATGATCATGAAGATCATGATGGTGATGACGATGATCATGATTATGATGATGATGATAATGATGATGGTGATGATGATGATGATGATGATGATGATGATGATGATGATGATGGTGATGATGACGACGACGATGAAAATGGTGGTGGTGGTGATGATGATGGTGACGATGATGATGATGTTGATGATGAAGATGGTGATAATAATTGTACTAATTATAGATTATGATAGTGGCGATGGTGGTTATGACAATAATGGTGATGCCGGTAACGGTGGTGGTGTTTAAGATGAAAATCAAATAAACAAAATTTCTAGACGGACCTAGCAGGACTAGTTGTACATTATGCCAATACGATGCAGGTCTTAAACAATAATGGAGATAGTAGACAGTGCAAATATTAAATCTGTATATACTCCAAATGTTTTAATCATCATCATCGTTTTCTTTTTAATTGCTCTCTTCAATAACGTCATCTGCAGCAATATCATCATCATTTTCGTCATCACCATCACCATTTTTATCATAATTATCATCACCATCATCATTGTTATTATCATTATCATCACCACCACCACCATCATCAAAGTTATCACCTTCATCATCAGCAGCAGCAGCACCTAGCGGCACTAGTTGTACATTATGCCGTCATTATCATTTCCATCATCACCGTCGTCATTATCATCACCATCTTCTTCGTCATCACCAACACCTTCATCGTCACAACTCTCACTATCTTTATTGACATCCATTGGGCCTATATACATCAAAGTGCCGACCCTAAACGTCACAAAAGAAAACTCGACATGACTTGTGCACGACCTCGACACCACATGCAGTGTACATCGACTTAGTATCAGGCTGACCCGGAAGCAGTATTTTCATATCTTCATCAGATCTATACTTCAGGAAAATTTCAAATGACCTTGATGACCTTGTGGTGGCTTGAGGCTGAATCCAACCAAAGATGCAGTAGTTTTAACATTTGAAATGGATATAATACTGATCAGAGTGGATGGGCGAGCCTAGTTAATACAACACTTTCTTCAACGGCACTATCTTCACATCTACCGTAGACGGCGCCATTTATTATTCTCATCTTCTTTCGTGCACCGTTAGTAGTGGGTTCTTTTACTTTTTTATTCTTTCAATGACTTCAGTTGTAAGGTCATCTAATGTGACGGTGATGAATATGATGATGATGATGGTGGTGGTGGTGGTGGTGGTGGTGGTGGTGGTGGTGGTGGTGATGATGATCATCATCATCATCATGACAATGGTGATGATGATTACGATGATGATGATGGTGGTGGTGGTGGTGGTGGTGGTGATGATGATCATGACGATGGTGATGATGATGATGATGATGATGATGGTGATGATGATGATGATGATGATGCTGACGATGACAGGTGATGAATATTCGAACTTTTTTTTTGGAAAATTAATTTTTTCTTACCATTTCAACTTACTCCATGCTCATAAAGGAAGTGTATAATGTATCATAAGATGTTTAAAACCACACAGATTAAAAGTAGATAGAGGAGAAAATATCAAATTTAGAAGGCATATCGAGTTCAAATCTCAAAAATTATGAGGATTTGCTTGTAACTATGATTTAGATGAACTGCGATTTGGTATCCATTTTCCCCAAAAGGGATGTGGTTTCGATTCGCAAAGTTGATTAAATTACATGAAAAATGCCCTCAGTCTGGTTAAAGCGCAAAATCGTCATCCTCAGATATATACAATACAGAATCTGGTTTTGATTTGTAAAGTTGGTTTCCTGTACTGAAGTACACTCCAATACATCCACAACCCCCCCCCCCCTCCGCCCTCCGTATTTTCTGGCCATTTTAAAATCATTATCTCTTGGGATGATCACTCGATCATCCATTGAGCAACGTTAGGATAGCCGTTCCAAGAAAATGCAGTTGTCGAGAAATTGCCTTGGGCAAATCGATAGAATAATATCTTCATAAAAATTGATTATTTCTTATGAGCGATCATTGCTCCTTTTCATATTGATCCACTATACACCGGTACGAATGGTATTCTTGAATTTAAACACAATCGTAATTAAAACCGTTTTGAATGGTCATATTGGGGGTTTTCACCGTTTAATAAAAGGTCTGTTAGCCTTTAGCTCACCATACTGTTTCTCACTGGTGTTAATGTTTTTGTTAAAACTTCATTTTTTTTGGACTGATGCTTCGTTAACTGTGTTCTGTTGTAGTTTATTTTGATATGCTTTTCCCGATTCTGTTTTTATTAAGACCCTTTCATGAAACAGCGTAAGGTGGCAACAATAATTGTTGAGGGTCAGACCAGGGGCAGGGTGTAAATTCAGACGAAAATCTGGTGGGGTGCAGCGGGTCGGGACGATGGTCTTATATACGTTAGATTTTTTATAACACACTTTCATATACATGTATATACCTTTTTTTTCAAAATTCAACGAAAATTGCAATCATGTACGAAATCAATGAAGAGAATCAGCGCTTCAGAGTTTTAATTTATCCACACTGCGCTGCACTCGACCCAGGTGAGGTGAATGGGTACATTCCTTGAATGCTTTGAGCGCCTAGGCAGCCCAGCTGAAGCCGGGGTAATAATAATAATAGCAGGGCCCACTGGGAAAACAGTTTTCGAAGCTGATTTGGCTTCCTTGGGTAAATATACCTATATTATTATTATTATAGAGTTTATTTCACTATAGTGCCCAATTGAGATGAAAATACGACATGAAGATAAATTAATTAAAAGCAGGCGAAAACACAGAAATCGTGTTGAATTAAACAGTCTCAATAAGTGACATCATGCATGGTGGAATCGTACCGGTATGAAGTTTGCAATTAGATTGCAAGAGTGTCGGGTTTCTTCATCTGGAGCCATTATCTCAAGTGCATTCTTTTTTGCTTCATGATTGAAATACTATTCGATCTAATTAGCAACTTTGAAGATTGATAGATACTTCCACATTTTCTCTCTTAACTTGTCCCTCCCTCGCTCGATCATTTCTTGCCTTTTTTTCTCTCAATCCTCTCCCCATCTCAAATTAATATTGATTACTCCCTCCCTTTTTTCCAATTTCTCCCACCCTTTTCTTTCTCTCCCCTCCTTTCTCTATATCTCTCCCTTCTCCTTCTTCTCCCCCTCTCTCCTATCCATCCATCTATCTATCTATCTATTGTATATTTATCGATCTATTGATCTATATTTCTTTCTTTTTCCTTCTCTCTATCTATATATCCATCCATTTGTCCATCTATCTGTCTTTCTATCTATATCATCCGGCCTTTTCCCTCTTTCTCTCTGTCAATCTCTATCTCTCTCCAACAATCCCCCTCCCCCTTCAACTCTCTCTCCCTCTATTCAATATTCTATTTCATTACTTTGTTTTGGGTCCAATCTTTGGTTCCATTACCTACCCCCCCCCCTCTCCTCACAGTGGCATACTCTAGGATTTTTCACAGGGAGGGGGGGGGGGGGCAAAACCGTCCGCAAAAATGTTGACAAGCAAAAAAAAATGTCTTCAATCACAATTAAAGGATATTGTACCAGAAAAAAAAGTGACAAGCAAAAAAAAAGGCAGGGGGGGGGGCAAACTGCCCCCCGTAGGTACGCTAGTGCCTCCTCATCTTCCACCCTCATCAGTAATGCAGTCGACTCCTGTTCCCCTCCCGCTGCCTGCCATCCGTAAACATTCCACTCAATAACAAAGAAAAGGGGTGTATCCCACACCCCTTGAGGGTCCGAACGACACCCCTTCTAACCATGCATCACCCTCTTCAGACGACACGCTCCCATTGTAGCTCCGGCTTTATCCGATACACCGTTTCCATGACAACCCCTCCTCTTTATCCTTGCTCCAACACGATCGTGCTCTCCGATGATAAGCTGGCCGTAAAAAGGCTTTTTATCTTATTTCTGTTCAGAATAGGTTCAAGATTAAAGTGAGGTATATCCTTTTTAGGTCCTAAGTTCCAGTGAATAGCTTTCCAACTTAACTCTGCTCAGAATGAGTTTAAATAAAGTTTTATAAGTTTAGTAAGCTCCATGGTTAGGCATAGCTTTTCAAATGTATTTGAGTTAAGTCGACCTTTAAAGTCATAAGTTACATTTCAACAACTGAACACAATTCAACTCTGTTTATAATGAGTTTTAAATTCAAATTTAGTAGGTATTAAACGTGTAGGGCTGATGTGGGGGTGTCGTGGTCTAATGGTTAAGACTCTCGTCTTTCAATCTGAGGGACGTGTATTCGAGTCCCAGCCATGGTGTGTTTTCCTTCAGCAAAAATTTACCCACATTGTGCTGCACTTAACCCAGGTAAGGTAATTGGGTACCGGCAGGAAGTAATTCCTAAAAAAGCACCGGAATCGGTAGAATAACTTAGCCGAGGTAAACCCCGGCTAATGAGCGCCTTGAGCACCTATTCAAGCAAATACAAATCAAGCATGCATAAATATAAACAAATACAAATGAAATATGATAACAATGATCACAAATCAATTACGAGTTTCAAAACATTTGGAACTCGTTTATATACATCCTACATTATTTCATTATTATAAATAGCATCCCAACATTGTCCAGGATGAGTTTGAAATTAATTAATTAATACACGTGCGCATCCCAGGCCATAATATGAATTTCATTAGCTTACCAATTTAAATCTGACCAGAATGAGCTCATGCTTTACAAGTTTCTTATTTTTTTAAAATTCATTTTTTATTGATGCTTTTCATCAAAGTGTACATTACAAAACATATATGATATAATGGATCAAATATGAAATTTCAGATGACGTTGGCATATAAAGTTTCTTAGTCCTTAGATCTAATTTACACTAATTTCAGTAACTTTCCAACTTAACATCCAATGATCAACTGGTCCACATGTGGACGATTTTTATTTTTTTTATGTGAGCACAAAATTTCTGCCACCTTATAATGGTTCATCGGGGAATACATTTTCTTTCTCAATGGACATGTGAAGAGACATTTATTTTGTGAATGGGATTGGATTCTGGAGGCGAGGTTACGTTTGAAATTGGATCAAGAGCACTCGAGAACCATCACTGATAACCCCCGTATGAATGTATGAGATAATCACGCATAGATATCGGGGGGGGGGGGGCAGTGGCGGATCTGGGGGAGGGTTAGAAGTTTACACCCCCACATGGGGCTCCCTAGAAATGATAGTAAAAAAAGAGGAGTGTGGGGTTAAACTCCAACACCCCTTCCTTGTTTACGAGAGTCGTGCAAGCAGAAAGCAGAACAGTGGCAGATCTACGAAGGGGGGAGGAACACATTACGTCACAGCTAGGTCAAACCAACTTGTCACCCCCTATTTGCAAAGAGTATGATCCCCGACTCAGGGGGGGGGGGGTGCTCCAGTGTAAAATTTAGTCAGTGCTTCGCCCGACAGATGATATAACATCCTGCACATACTTGTATTTTTTGTATATTTTTTTGTATATTTTTTGTGTATATTTCTGTTTTTATTATAATAAAGTCAATTAAAAAAATTACAAATGACTATTAAGTGATTGCAAATCACATGAACACAAGTTTGTTTCACACAAAAGAAAAATCCTTGTATCTGATTAACCGTGAGGACAAATTGGTCTGATGTGAAAATCAGCCTGATCAAAAATTAGGTCGGTGAAGAGAATAGGACTCATGACAAAGCTATTAGTGGCGTAATGAGCAAAACAATTGTTGAGGGACAACTTTTATTTCAAAAAGTTTTGAATGAGCGAAGCGAGCGAGCAAAAATCAAAAAACATAATATACAGAAAACAATGTCATTTTATCCTTCTCTCTTTTCTTTTCTTTAGTTTGATACTTTTTTTCTTGGTCGTGAAAAATTGGAGGGGGGGGGGGCGCTCAAATTTTTACCCCTTTATTATATTCTCTGCCTAAACAAGCTTCATCCTAAAGCAAATTTGATTTATACAACAAATTCAAATTCGAATGACATATTAAATAACTATTTACACAAATTCCAGTCATTTTACAGCGAAGCTTTTCGCCGAAAATATACCTGCTTAATGACATATAAAACATTCTCCTTGTATTTTTTTATTGTATTTTTTACTCATTTTTCTTTTGTACGTCTCATTAAAATCTCGAGAAAATGGGGTATATAGGCCTAATACACATCAACATAGTCATAGTGCTCTCTGGTGGCGAGGGGGGGGGGGGGGGAGTTGAAGGTGATTCGATGAAAAGAGATTGTTTCCAAAATATTTTGAGGAAGAATAAATGCAGATTTTTTACCTACTGACATGCAGGTCTAATAAATCACGGGGTGCAGGGTGCATCCATATAGTGATACATATAGGCTATATCACTAGTAATATGGGTGCATGTTGGACTCGGCGAGAGCGATTGCGCAATCGCACTATTTGCTGCACGTGATTCAATTGGCGATTGATCGACAGAAAGTTCCCACAGAGTTCCTTTTCAAGACATTTTTTGAAGATTGGATGCGAACAGTGAAAGTAATCAGGTGAGATCATTACACGATTCATTTCATCACCTTTACCTTCATCGAACTATTTCATTTACGCGATTTTCTTTTATCAAGGATTTATCCACGATCAATTGTGGTTTTGTTTGTCCGGGAGATTGGCAGTCTGGGGTTATGCAATGCCAATGGGTCGCTGACTTGTTTATGTGCCCAACCCACCGGCCTAGAGAGTCTAGAGAACTAGATCTAGAGAACATCTACGCGTAGATGTCGCGCGTAGGTTGCAAATCTTTGCATTCACTGTTGTCTCTTTCAGATCAATGCATTGCAACACTGGGGAAATCATTGTAATCGTATATGATTGATTACTTTTTGTATTTGTGCGATTTTTAACTACTTGCCACCGACTGGTTAAAGTTCCTTTGTTTTCCTTAACTTGACTACCATCTACAATGATCTGATGCCACAGTCAAGTATAAAAGAAACTAACACAAAATCAAATTAGTCTAGACCTCTATTATTTTTTTGGCATGTTCAGAACTTCAGTCCCCTATAAAATAAATTTTTTCCTACTTTGAATATCAAGCAATTTCGTTTTTAATGTTTAATTGTATTCAGAGATTATGTGGATGTTCCATTTTTTTTGCAGTGAAAGGGAAAAGTACTTGGTCAGTAGATCTGTGGATTCCCCTCACCCCTGTCCCCGGCCTTTTATAATCAGGTGGGTCTTCATTCTTCTTCTTATTTGGTTCATTTAAATACCTTATGAAAAAGGGTTGTTTAATATTTAGACAATTTAAGAACACTTTTATTGCTGATCTTTGTCTATTCTATAACACTTCCAAAAATGATACTTTCACCATCTCTCTGTTTCCTGATTTGATTGGATCAATTAAACTTAGAATTATTGCCCAAGTAGTTCTGTTGTTAGGGGGAATGTGAAATTCTCCACCTAAAGTAGGAATAAATATTCCTCAATTTAAAGCGGAAGGTCACACTGACATCGAGATGATTTTAATAATTGAAGCAAAAAAAAATGAGAGAGACTTGTTAATGAAAATTTGATGAAAAGTCATCAATAGATTAACACACATGCTGAAATTTTAAAGTTTATTTTGTGACCTGTCACGCCAGCTGCTCCTGTGTGATATCGATTCAATAAAGTGCCATAAATCCACACACTTGTCATAAATCCACACACTTGTTCCTGCACCCCCCTTAAAAGAATACATTTTCATCTCTTCCCAAATTCTTGTTTTCTGAAATGTCTACTTCTGAATCTTTTGAAGAAGACTGCATTCAAGCCTCTTTGAATTAACTTCTAAATGAATTTCTTCATTCCCCTTTGATACCAACAACAACCAGCCTTGGACATAGTTGAGGGCAACGGGCCATTTTCCCCTCATAATGGCTAAAATTGCCCCTAACATTCCTCAAATCATTTCAAATGCTTTGGGACATCTATTACTTTAAAGAGTTGCCTGAACTTGATTTGCCACGTACAATGTTCAAGAATATTTAGAAAGTTAATATTTCATATAGTGTAAATCAGAATAATAATTTTGCCTTTACCATATGAAATCACTTGTTGCCCGAAAAAGTAGCCCTTAACATTAAAGAAAGACCCCATGATTCTGCAGTGGCCCAATGTGAAATTGAAAAAAATCCCTCAAAATAAAACTTATTTCATAACCTGCAACCAACTGTTTGAAAGTGTCGGTGGCAAAAGAACCCAGTTGGTATCATTATTGAGGACACTCTAGTCATCACTAATCACCTCTAAAATCACTTCTTGAAGTGCATTTCTTTGTTGTCGCTTTCATCAGGGACCCTCTCACGTCCCTGTTTTCATGTGCGCAATAAGATGTATAGACTAACAGAAAATCCAGTTTGAGTGACAAACTGGGGAGTTTTCACAAAACAAAGTGATTTATCCCTCTTGGCCAATCAGATGCAAGGATCTGTAGCTTGTTACAGTTGTCAGTGAAAATCACTGACTGATAGCCTTTTCGGGATATTGTACTTCACATTCCAGTAGAATAATACACAAGATTTTTATCACAACCTGACTAATCCTTACATGTGATAATGCTTTTAATGGTTCAAATTAATGGATGGGATCATTTTGTCTCATGAAATTCTGTTTAACGAAATTTCATGTTTAAATGTTGGCCAAATTAAATGGTATTACCTTGTATTTTTTTCCCTTGTTATCATTATCATAAACTAAGAGGCCGTTCTCATTACGCTTTCTAAAACTAGTTTACTGGAAACCGATTTAGGAAACTACTTTGGAAGATCGCTTTGCTAGCGTTCTCACTTGATCACGCGAAAGTGGTTTTCAAAATCACTTCACGTAAAGCGCTCTTGTTGCTATGGAAATGCTCTCAGTGGGGTGACACGTTTCGCGCGAAATTCGAAACCGCAGCATAGGCATTCTACACCTGTCGTGTGGAGTAGCGCGCTCAAAATGTGCGAAGATCGCTTCCCGAAGAACGGTTGTGTCCTCACTTACGCTAAAACCAGTTTAACGAGGCAAAGCAATCTTGAAAACTACATCGCGAGGTGGTTTTCCAAACTGGTTTGGAAGATCGCTTCCAGGACCGCTTTGACCGTTCTCACTACGCGTTAAACTAGTTTCCAGTAAACTAGTTTTAGGAACGTAGTGAGAACAGCCTCTTAATCGCGAAGAGGGCCGATCGGGTTAAATTCTCGAGATTGAGCAAACTCGGGATGGTGCAGCACCTCCTTGTGTCAACATCATTATTTTGAAGTTCTCTTTCTCTCTCTTATGCATGAGACCATCTTTACATTTTGATAAAGACAACAGTTTTCTTTGTAATCCCTAATGGGAACAGTTCCAGGGGAAAATCACACTTGGGCTCTGGGCGATTTTGCCCCTGATATATGCTAAGACATATGCAATGTTGCAGGTTTTGCAGCCCGTTCCAAGCATGGGAAGAGCTTTGAATATCAGAAATGGTAAAAAAAAGGTAGGTAAATTACATTTTGATCTGCAGCCACAAATTACTGACAAAGCTTTTCATGAACCGCTTGACCATGAAATAAAAGATTAGTTGCAACAATTTGGGTTGAATTATATATTGAGTTGATCTACCATGCTAATAGTGTAAACTGGATGCACCCTGCACTGCATCTATGATGGTGTGAACGCACCTATTATGTCAATGAGAGATTATGTTGGTGATACAGGGAATTTTCACACTTATAGCAGGTGGTTTGGGAGTTGGGAAGGCTGGGTAGTGGAGGTGTGATGTTTAAGGTAGTTGTCTCTGTTCCATGAAGTGCTATTTAATCTTATACAAGGTAATTGACCTGGAAGGTAATAATCTATACATGTAGGCCCATTTCTTTGCCATTGTAGTCTTTGTGATTTACATTTTCAGTGAGTAGCTTATCCAAATAAATAATGGCAAATTTCACTTGTATTTTGTATATTTTAATTTATCTTAATACATGTAGTCCAGTATGATGAAAAACCCAAGAAATAACATATTTTGTCTCCAAATCTACGCAAATTAATGTGCAATATCATGAAGTTGCGGGGGGAGGGAGAAAACCGAAACCTGCATGGCTGCATGACCTATTATACATTTACTTTTGGCATTATGTTTTTCCCCTTTTAGATTATGTGATCTTACCATTCTATCTTCAGTGGGGCTTTGTTTTGAATATTCAAGAGATTCTTTTTCTCACAATCTATGAATTCAGCTCTGCTTGAGATAAATCACTACAATTGCTAAAGTCTAACTGTTTGTCATCTTGTTTGAAATACAATTTCTTATGATTTTCAAAGAGCTTCATAGAGATCTTCTTGTAATATGCAATATTCAAAAAGCTCATTATCAGGGGGATTTCCTCACAGTCGGTGTGGCCTCAAATTTCTTTGCTCCTCCCCTTTCTTATATCTGGCATACACCATCGATGCCGGCGTTCATTTGTCTTGCGTAAAGCTATACCGCCTGGCATGTTCTAAAATTTTAACTTAAGACGAGGATCCGGGCAAATTTGTATAAATTTGTTCGAGCTGGGAGTTGCATTATGCATGGAATAAGATCGAATAACAGGTTGATGGATCTTGGGATGGATCGACGAATGAACGAGGAGATGAGATCCATAGAGGTGTGGTGATGATGAGGAATGATGGGAATGATGACTGGGAGAAGGGGATGGAGAAGAAGGAAGGAGAAGGAGGAGGAGAAGGAGGAGGAGAAGAAGGAGTGGAAGAGATACATTTTAGGGCAGGGGTAGGAGATAATGAATGAATGAGGAGATGAGATCCATAGAGGTGCAGTGATGATGAGGAATGATGGTAATGATAACTGGGAGAAGGGGATGGAGTAGGAGGAAGAAAAAGGAGGAGGAGAAGAAGGAGTGGTCCAAGAGATACATTTTAGGGCAGGGGTAGGTGATATTGAATGAATGAGGAGAGTAGATCCACAGGGGTGTGGTGATGATGACCGGGAGAAGGAGATGGAAAAGAAGAAGGGATGAGGAGGAGGAGAGACTAAGAGGGGGAAGAGAGAGATATGTTTGGGCAGGAGTACATGTAGGTGATATTGAATGAAGGAGGAGATGAGATCCATAGAGGTGTGTGGTAATGATAAGGGATGATGGGACTAAAGAAAAGGAGATGGAAGAGAAGGAGGGGGGAGGAGGAGAAAGAGGAAGATATATGTTGGGTGCAGGAGATAAAGGAGAGGAAGAAGAAGAAAAAGAAGAAGGAGGAGGGGGTAGAAGGAGGAGAGGGAGGAGGAGAAGAAGAAGGAAGAGGAGGAAGGAAGAGGAGGAGGAAGAGACAGATATGTTTGGGCAAGAAAATGAGGTGAATATAAAGATGAAACTAGAATAGAAGTGTCTTGAGAGAGGAAAGAGCAATGGAAGAAAGAGATGGAGAAGATGGGAAGAAAATGGGAAAAAAGGAAAATGAAGGAGCAGAAGAATCATGTGGAGAAGAAGGTGAGGAAGACAAGGGAGGACGAGAAAGAAAAAGAGGAAAGAGGAGGAAAAACAGGTTTTGCTTTAATAAAGGTCTATGTTCATTTTTGTCTATTCGTAGAAAACTCACATGTGGGAAACCGTATGGTTGCTGTATAAATTATGGAGTGTTGAAAAAGCATCTTTGAAAAAAAGAATATCAAGAGTGGATAACATAGTGGGGTTTTCAAGCTATGCTCTTCATATACCTGATGTCAATAGACAAGAGTGAATCACATCCCTACGTTATGTTTTGCTTGAAAGTGACGAATGTTTCAAACGATCGGGAAGCGTCAACTTGCCACGGGCGTCTACATTGATTGATACGATCCTGCAAGCTCAAATCCTACACGATTCATCAATAGGGATCACATCGTCTAATTTAGGGGGTAAAATGTGTGAAAATGTCAGGGAGGGTTGCAAATAGAGGTAGAATGAAGCATGTGCTTGTTTAGCACATTTACATGTATCAGGGACGATGCCATATTATTACATGGGGAGGACTCGGAGAAGGAACTCGAGGGGGGACATGACCCCCCAAAAAAAGAAAGAAGGAAAGAATGATCCATGACCTAGGGGAAAAGGAAAGAGGAGAAAAATTCAATTCAATTCAATTTTATTCACATTAAAAAACATCAAAAGATCAAGTTTACAAATCAATACATTATGCATAACATAATAAAAGAAATGGTAAAGATGAAGTGAGGAGGATGTGGGGGATAAACAAAAGGCCATTGGCCTGTCAAGGTTAATCTAATCCCCGAATTTACCCCACTTCAAAAAATATAATACAAAATAACACATTACAAACACAAAGCTAACAACATAAAACAACATAAAAGACAATAAATTAAATTATTCAGATTTATTAAATACAACTTATATTTTGTCCTGAAATTACAAGTAGTCTTTAAAACTGACAGTTCTTGAAAAATTATATTGATAAAAAGGTACATACATTTTATTGGCATTTCTTCTGCTATATTTATTTAAGAAAGAAAAGAAATTAAGAAAGGAAAGAAGAGATTAAATATACATTCACAAAATTTAATTTCCATTTTAAAGAGGTCAGAATTTTCACTTTCAAAGTGCACATTTTAGATTTAATCAGCCCCATATGCCATGTCTCTCCCTCCATGAATGGTATGAGAGTGACAGTTAGTGAGCTTGATTAAAACAAAATCACTTCAGCTGAGTCCAATCAGAGAAAAAAAAATGTGGACTCTCACATTCTCAAGCTGGCATTGATTTTTAGCACATAAGCGCGCATGAATGTGTTGAAACTTGCTGGATATTTGTGTGGTTATAATTGCCTGTGCAAGCGTACATTCATGGATAAAGCCACATTTCTGTAGAGCTGAGCAAATAAAGAGTGTGATTTTAATATTGATTTTTCTAGGTGACATATTGCACTTTTCAACCACTTCATACATGTATGCCGGCATGCATGTCTGCCATTAAAGCAAATGAACTGAATGTACTTATACAATTTTTTTCAGACCACTTTGCTTTTCAGTGTATTAAATACCTTTTCCATTTTTATTATTTTTTTCGCACTTTTACTTTTTTAAATTAGTGAGACACAAAACACTTTCTTCATTTCCTTTGTGGAAGCGTTATGGTGTAGTGGTTCTGACTCTCGCCTTGTAATCTGAGGGTCGTGTGTTTCGAATCCCACCATGGCCTCGCGTCCTTTGGCAAGGCGTTAATCCACACTTTGCCACTCTCCACCCAGGTGTTAAATACATGTGTAGGTACCCGGTAGGATGTGAAAGCCTATATGTAGTATGCCTAGCAATTGAGTCTTGGAACTCTTTGTTGGAATGCTCCCCAGGGAGTGGAGAAGGTGCTTGTACATGTATGCGGGCATGCAAGGATCCGATGACCAGGGTAATAATATGTCTGTAAAGCGCTGAGAGACGTCGTTCCGATGTATTAAGCGCTATATGAATATGGAATATTGTTTCTAAAGGTAACATAGTAATTCAATATCTCACAATCTCTCTATTTTCTCAGTCTATCTCTCTCCATTTCTTTCTCTCACTTTCACCTTGTCTTATTAGCAATAAATGATCAATGGGAAGTCTCCACTATAAGTGCACTCTTCCTCTCTGTCC
Organism: Lytechinus variegatus; assembly: GCF_018143015.1. NCBI lineage: Eukaryota > Metazoa > Echinodermata > Echinoidea > Temnopleuroida > Toxopneustidae > Lytechinus > Lytechinus variegatus. Next base: position 25,925,929 of record NC_054748.1, on the reverse strand, counting down.
ACTCTTTCTGTCCTTTCTGGCACTCACCATCTTTATCCAGTTCTCCCTCTCTCTCTTTGAATCTAATCCTTTGTCTTCGCTCGTCTTTCTCGCACTCTCTCTTGCACCCTCTTTATTGCCTCTCAATCACTCTTTCTCTCCTGAACCCTCCCTTTCTATTGCACCATCTCTTCTGCTCTCTCTCCACCATTCTCTCTCCCTCTCTCCCACCTTTCTTTCCCTCCCTTGTCTCCTCCATCCCCCTTTTTCTCTCTCTCCCCATCCTTCTATCTTTATTCACCCTCCTCCTTTTTCACTTAGAATGAAAACAAAATCTAATATAATACATCACAGACATCTTTCCCTCCCTTGACTCCTCCATCCCCCCTTTTCTCTCCCTCTCTCTCCCCACCCTTCTATCTTTATTCACCCCCCTCCTTTTTCACTTTAATTAATAGAATGAAAACAAAATCTAATATAATACATCACTACCATCACAGACATCTGATACCACTAATTAATCCTCCTCCTCCATATTAACACTTTTTCAGGGTATCCCTGTGTTTCTCTGTCCGACCCATCGGTCTCATTTCACTATCTCATATTGCACTCTGACCGGTGTGGCACCCCGGTATCGACAACACAAAGCAAAGCAGGTGATTTGTCTGTCGTAATTGGAACAGAAATAAAAACACTGATTCCACTTGATTTGCATCACCGATGATGTAGCCTTACTCATAAATTTGGACTGCCAGCAGAGCTAATATTAATTCAAATGAGATTTATAACTGAGTACAATGTAAGTTGTAAGGCACCTGACTAAGAAATAAATCTGTGCATTATCTTTAAGAAGGAATTATACTTCATATTGAGATAAGGTATTAAGGGAACACAAAAAAAACTGTTGCCAAAGTAAAACCCAAAATCACCCATTTATAGCCGACTCCTACTTTGATAACTAGTGTCAATCACAGGGACATTCTTGCATTGTTTTGTGTACATTCTGATATTGAAGGATTGGCTGATACTTTGATTCAAAAAAATTCAATATGACTGACACAGCACATGAATTCTGATGCAATAACACTTCTTGTACATGTACTGTACGGTACGTATCTGCTAGGAAAAATATACTTATGGATAATGCTCTTTACATCCTTCTCGCTCTGAAAGATCTGGATATGACATTGCTTATCATATTATTGGTAGAACACACAATGGAGAGTGACTCATCTGTTTCTCACTTCGCTAAAAATAAAAGTGAATCAGTAGATATTGAAAAGTCCATCAGCTGAAACACCTGTACATGAACATGTACTTATGACCTTTAGTGGACTTTCTTGTATTACGATAAAATCGTATTATTTATACCAGGGGGTGTTTCACAAAGATTTAAGTATGACTTAGAGTCGCACTTAAATGTCTAGTTGCGCGCAGTATAAAAGGCATGACAGCATTGGTCAGATCATGCCAAGAGGACGCGCACTACTGCGTATTGATCAATAAGATTGCGCGTTACATATCATGTACGCGTCGACATTTAAGTGCGACCTAAGTCATACTTAAATCTTTGTGAAACACCCCCCTGGTTTGCACTTCAAAGGAGAACTGTTGATTTGTCGGCCTCCACTTGATGACACTGTCTGCCAGAGACATAGTTGGGGTTGTCTGAACATTGGTAATTGGTAGGCTCGTACATCTAGCCAGTCAGCATTCATTTTCGGTTCCATGGCATTTACATGGTGACAATTGCTCCGCTATGATGAATTGTACACACCAATCAAATTAGTATTACTTCAACCCTGGATTGTACACCCTGCCCTGCTCAGTACCAAACCTGAAACCTACAGTAACATAAAGCCCTATTGCAACCTCAGGGCTCGAATTAATCCAAGGCCATCCAAGGCCATGGCCTTAGATGCCCTCAGAAATGGCCTTGATGCCCTTTCAAATGTTTGTAGACTTAAGGCCAAAATAACTGCCCTTTTTTGCTGTGGCCTTGGTGCCCTGCGGTAATCCAGTGCATGTGCCCCATTGAAAAGTGCGTTTATTATTGATGCCCTTTTTTTGGTGGCCTTGGATGTCCTATAAAGTGAAAACTGCCTGCCCTTTCCCTTATTGTGCTCTTTTAAAATATGGCCTTGCCCCTTTAAATTCTTAATTCGAGCCCTGCAACCTACACCCTACATGCATAACTATAACCCTACTTTAATGTTGTGGGAGCAAACGTTGTGTCACCTCACTTTCCTTCATATGTGCATTCATACTTTACAGATTGAATGTTTGATTTCTCTTCTATAATTGAGGGCTCTATCAGTGTTTTTTAAAAACTTTTTCATCTTCCCTGAAGACTTACCTTTTTTTCCTCAATAATGAATTTCCCTTTTTATCTCGAATGACTGATTTTGGTTATTATTGCAAATTTATGTTAAATTATTATTCATACATTGCACTCAGGTACTTTTCGTTTTTAGCACCTCTAAATATCCATTATTATTATCAAATCATTTGTGTTCGATAAGCAACTTATCATTATTTCTCAAGAAAGAAAAATATTAGAATAATTGGGCCCATCTCTAATTAAGGATTTTGAAAACTGTGTGAATCTTGATATTACATCCATGCTTAAATTTGCTATCATGTGATTTTATGAATGTTTATGGCACATATTTTGTCTTTGTTTTGATTATTTATAACCCGAAAGGAAGTTCATCAAAAGGCAGATGATAAAGCAATTAGACTCAGGGTTTTATACAAATCTGATCAAGTACACTTTTTTTTTGTCTTTTTATTTTGATAGATTGCAACTATTTCCTCTGTATTTTTAGCCAGCAGGTGCAAACTTCTATAAAAAAGGAACTAATCAACAAATTTGAGATGAATCATTAATTGTGTGTACGGTGTAAAAGATGCCGGCTTCATCAAGGCACCCTGTAGTGGTGGTCATTTAGCCCAGATCATTGGTCAGTTTCATCATCTGTAGGTCAAATTCATTCTGTAATGTACACTTGTAGATTGTTGCACTCAGAATATCGACCTGCTTTTTTCTTTATATTGGGGGCCTTTCTGTCTGAGCAATTTATGATAATTTGTAAGGAAGGTTTTAGAGAGGATTGCTTATGGGGTGATGGTCATATAGCATAGATCAATGGTCATTTTCCTCCTGTAAAGTGTACACCACTTTTCTAATGACTGAAACACTAACTATCCCAGTCCTGGGTCCTGTAACACAAAGGTTAGCAATTAATCGTATGCTTGATTTTCAAGATCGGGTTGTGCAATGTAGTCAATGCAGTCAGTGGTAGAAAAATCATCTATGATCATTGCTAAGCTTTGTGTTTCCTGCCCCTGGTGTGCTGCTGATGATCCTTCAGGCATCAGCGGGTAGAACATCTATTCCATATTATTTACTATCGTATTAATATATTTTTTTCAGAAACATAGGAAGATAATGCAGTTTATTCCCTTACCAAAATAGATTTTGCATACCTGCACAAATACCATTAAACCCAGAGACTAAAATTGTGATAAAAGTACTGAGAGCTACTATTGCATCTATTTCATTTGCTTCCAGCACCTCAAACCATCTGTTATTCTGTTTTTGGCAACATGAAAATACTCCCACATATACATCTAGAAGTAAGTCCCATTCATGTGTAATCCAGAATACCCCTTCCAAAACCACCTACCATTCAAGCACACCCAACCACAAACTTCATTGAAGATGAAATTCACCAATATCCTCACTGAAAAAAAGATATCCTCTTTAATATTTCATTGAAAAATGCATGATGTCGCGGCTTTGCATGTATATGCCAAAATATTCATGCGGCATGCAATGTTTATGATCGGGGTATTGTTTCGTTTGACGGCCTCTGCTGTGGCTTTATCGCCGTGAATGCATTTTATCTTTATTTCGTATTCCAGGCTTTCAGCAAATGCATTTTTATGGATGCTTTGACCTTGAGTGCCAATGCCAATGATAAGATACTACTTCAATGACAAGTTGAATTTGACGATTAATTATTCCCTTGCTATTGGTTAGATCGAGGGTGACATATTGATATTACATGGCATGGGGGTATTAGAATATGTTATCAATATGAAGTGAGCTGCGAATGTAGATGATCAAAATGTGTTTTGTCATGAAATATGTATGAATAAAATGTGTGAAATTTTACTGTATTTTATTGTCCGATCAGGAGCTACTCTTTCCCCTAAAGTTAAGTGCAGAAGCAAGCTTGTGGTTCTTATAGGCGCCTTCGACAAAACGGGTGATGTTAAATGATGAAATGTGGGGCCCCCATATCTTTGATCTAGCGGGGGGGGGGGGGGTACTGTGTCCCAAATTGTGCATGTAGAAGTTGTCCTAACCATATTAAGTGGGCAGTTCTGTAAAAATAATCAACCTTTTTGTACATCCGACCCCCATTTTTCTCAAGTTTTACTTTATTTCATAAACTGACCAAGTCATGATCGTTTGAGAGCATTAAATAGAATCAGAAATCAGAGGCAGGAAATTTCATGAAGGTCTCTCATACTGTACATCGGGTTGGACGTACGTATTTCATGAAATTGCCCCAAAGTGCATTAACAATTTCTAATTTTCATTTAATATCCACTTTTTGTCTCACCTGCATAGCAGAGTGAGACTATAGGCGGCGCTTTTCCAGTGGCGGCGACGGCGGCGGCGTCAACATCAAATCTTAACCTGAAGTTAAGTTTTTGAAATGACATCATAACTTAAAAAGTATATAGACCTAGTTCATGAAACTTGGCCATAAGGTTAATCAAGTATTACTGAACATCCTATTAGAGTTTCATGTCACATGACCAAGGTCAAAGGTCATTTAGGGTCAATGAACTTAGACCATGTTGGAGGAATCAACATCAAAATCTTAACCTGAGGATAAGTTTTTGAAATGTCATCATAACTTAGAAAATATATGGACCTAGTTCATGAAACTTGGACATAAGGTTAATCAAGTATCACTGAACATCTTTCATGAGTTTCACGTCACATGACCAAGGTCAAAGGTCATTTAGGGTCAATGAACTTTGGCCGAATTGGGGGTATCTGTTGAATTTCCATCATAACTTTGAAAGTTTATGGATCTGATTCATGAAACTTAGACATAATAGTAATCAAGCATCACTGAACATTTTGTGCAAGTTTCAGGTCTCATGATTAAGGTCAAAGGTCATTTAGGGTCAATGAACTTTGGCCGAATCGGGGGTATCTGTTGAATTACCATCATAACTTTGAAAGTTTATTGGTCTAGTTCGTTAAACTTGGACATTAGAGTAATCAAGTATCACTGAACATTCTGTGCACATTTCAGGTCACATGACCAAGGTCAAAGGTCAATGAACTTTGGCCGAATCGGGTGTATCTGTTGAATTACCATCATAACTTTGAAAGTTTATGGATCTGATTCATGAAACTTGTACATAAGAGTAATCAAGTACCACTGAACATCCTGTGTGAGTTTCAGGTCACATGATCAAAGTCAAAGGTCATGTAAGGTCAATGAACTTTGGCCATGTTGTTTTTTTTGTTGAATAACCATCATATCTCTGTAAGCTTATTGGTCTAGTTCATAAAAAGTGGACATAAGAGTAACCATGTATCAATGAACATCTTGTGCGAGTTAGAGTAGTTTTCAAAGTCAGCACTGCTGCTATATTGAACTGCGTGATGCAGGTGAGACGGCCAGAGGCATTCCACTTGTTGTTTATGAATCAAATTTTCCTTTAACAAAGTTCTGAAATTTAGTAAGGAGACAAGTTGATATTGGATGATCTGGGCAACAGGCTGACTGAGAGATAGACAAAGTGTGTATTAGACCTAGTGATGTCTTGAGCAGATGGTAATTAGACCAAATTTGTAGTGGACTATAATGTGGATTTAACCATGATAGTGTTAGTCTGAGAATTTGACCATCTGCTAGTAGACCAAAGTGGGTTTAGCCATGATGGTGTTAGATGATTTTAGAATTAAACCATCTGCTAGTAGACCAAGTGGGTTAAGCCTTGATGGTGTTTAGTAAATCTGAGAATTAGACTATCTGCCAGTAGACCAAGTGGGTTTAGCCATGATGGTTTAAGACGATCTGAGAATTAGAACATCCGCTAGTAGACCAAGTGGGTTTAGCCATGATAGTGTTAGACGATTCGCTAGTAGACCAAGTGGGTTTAGCCATGATAGTGTTAGACCATCCGCTAGTAGACCAAGTGGGTGTAGCCATAATGGTGTTACACGATTTGAAAATTAGACCATCTGCTAGTAGACCAAGTAGGTTTAGCCATGATAGTGTTACACGATTTGAAAATTAGACCATCTGCTAGTAGACCAAGTGGGTTTAGCCATGATAATGTTAGACGATTTGAGAATTAGACCATCTGCTAGTAGACCAAGTGGGTTTAGCCATGATAGTGTTAGACGATTTGAAAATTAGACTATCCGCTAGTAGGCCGAGTGGGTTTAGCCATGATGGTTTTAGACGATTTGAAAATTAGACCATCTGCTAGTAGAGCAAGTGGGTTTAGCCATGGTGGTGTTAGAAGATCTGAGAATTAGACCATCCGCTATTAGACCGAGTGGGTTTGGCCATGATGGTGTTACACAATCTGATAATTAGACCATCTGATAGTAGACAAAGTGGGTTTAGCCATGATGGTGCTAGACAATCTGAGAATTAGACCATCTGATAGTAGACCAAGTGGATACACACCCAAACCAATTGCTCATTACAATACATCTTCAAATTGTGAGAAACTTCAAACCAAATTAGAAAATGATAATTAATTTCTAATTTGGTTTTAAAATTCATATGATGACTTTTTATTGGCATCAAGAATGCTCAGATTATTGTTTTATAAGCCAAATATGTAGATGCCTTTACCGACAGCTGCCCTGTAATATAGCTCACCAAAGTCTTGTCCATGTACATGTCTGTATTTGAATATGAGCTATGATCAAAATAATCTATTAGCGAAGGGGCTCTACTGAAAGATGCTGTGAAACTTAATTTTTAACTCTTTTATAGAAGAATGCATAAAATATCAGTTCAGACTATGTTGCAGTGTAAGAAAGACGCCAAGGCTTGTTTTATATTCATTTTTCATTTTTTGAAATGGGCTCTTGAATTGTGAATGAGTATTCCCGAGGTTCCTATTGTGGTTTTTCTTAAGTGCTTGCAAAGTTCAGTCACCTTTTTTGGGAGACTGAGGATGGGGAAAATTATGATGAGGAAGATATAGAGGAACAAAATAGAGTGTTGCTTATTCCTGCCGGATGGAGAGATCGATAGATAGGTGGGGCTGGAGAGCAGAGAGAGAGGGAGAGGCGAGGGGGGTGAGAGTTTGAAGAGGGGGAGAGATATAGAGGGATAAAAGGAGAAAGAAAGAAGAAAAGAGAGGTAGGAGAGAAGGAAAGGCATAGAATGTTCAAGAGTGATAAAATAAGATGGAGAGAGGGACAGAGACACGAGGACGAAAGAGAGAGAGAGAGAGAGTGAGAAAGTAAGAGAAGTGAGAGGGAAGAAAGGGAGAAATGATTCAAAAGTGATAAAATAAGAGGGACAGAGGGACGGAGACGCAAGATGACATTGAACGAGAGAAAAAGTAAAGAGAAGAGAGGTAGGAGAGAAAGAAAGGGATAGAAGATTCAAGAGTGATGAAATAAGATGGACGGAGGGACAGAGACACAAAGAGGACAAAAGAGAGAGAGAGAGAGAAAGGGAAGAAGGGGAAGGGGTATCGGGGGCAGAAGAGAGGGAAATGGTAGTTTACATGTACATGTAAAGAGAGGATCACAGAGTGAACAGAGAGTAAAATGTTACCTCTTTTGTTGATTCATTTTGAGGCAACAAGACAAAATATGTTCATATCTTCATAAGATAAGTGAAAAGTTGGGGGTATTTATACTGACTTCCTGTTCTCATTTATTATCATAATATGAATTCTTGTGCCTTATTAATGATAAACACTGTCAGATCATGAATGTTATGACAGTTCCACAGGTGTGAGGGCTCATGGGGCATGTGCCCTGGCGCAAACATTCGTAATTCTGAAGCTTCGTTATCCCGAAGGTTCGGATATTCCGAAGGTTCGTTATTCCGAAGGTTCGTATTTCCGAAGGTTCGTAATTCCGAAGGTTCGTTAGTCCGAAAACGAGATGAGGTTCGTAATTCAGATGGTTCGTTAGTCCGAAAACGAAGTGGGGATCGTAATTCTGAAGGTTCGTTGAACCGAAAAAGAAATGAGGTTCGTAATTCCGAAGGTTTGTTATTCCGAAAACTAAATGATTAATTAACGTTATTTCGTTTTCGAGATAACGAACCTTATTTCGTTTTTGGAACAACGAACCTTATTTCATTTTCGGATTAACGAACCTTATTTTGTTTTCGGATTAACGATCCTTCGGAACATCGAACCTTATTTAGTTTTCGGATTATCGAACCTTCGGGAAATAGCGCCACAAATGTTCGGATTAACGAACCCTTTTACGTTATCGGATTAACGAACATCGAGGTATAGGCAATTAACGTGTTTCGGAATTACGAAGTGTAACCGTGCTGCGGGGGGGACTTTTACATTGTATATGCATCTTTATGAGAAGTGTCCCTTCTAGATATTGCACCCATCCTTTTGAAGTGTAGTCTACTTAAAAGGGGATTATATTGGGGGAAGTATGAACATGACATAGGCATTTATAGCCAGATCCTAAGATATATAAAATTGTCTGAAATTGATCACTAATCAACGTACTTTCAATTGCTTGCCCGTCATATACAGTATGTGTCCATATCTTACGAAGATGCCATTAGAAAAAATGTTTTTCTTTTAATTTACATTTTTACTTGGGGATGTTTTCGTTTTTGTAAAGTAATACACATGCACAAATAATACGTTGTGAAATTGAGAATGAAAACTGATTACACAAAACATGATCATAATGTGTATATCAATCTACTTTTGTAAATGAAATTATATGATTTGTATTTTTACTGAGTAGATAATTCTGTTATAGTGTTCAACAATACCATCCATCCTTTTAATGCTGCAAATAAAGCTAGAATTTCCCAGCGTCTGATAAAACTCTTATTTTATCATTTCTAAAGGAGCACACAATACAAGGGATTTCAATTAAAGCCCTAATTCGAAACCTGAAACTTGTTTTCCTCCTTTATGTTCTCCAGAACTCGTACATCTCGAATCCCTTTTTGACGTTGGAGATATCCTGTCGTTAAGAGTCAAGTTTCGCTAGTTAAGGGGGTATGATGTAGAATGTTCTTGTATTTCGATACGTGGGTGAGACCTTGATTTGTAATTCTGTGTCTTTGATAGGACTTGTTTTCTTTCGTTCAGCCTTCATAAAGGAGCTGTCACTAGACCTTAGCCAGCATATGTTGTCATTTTGGTGCAAGAATGCCCTTAACACCACACTTAACCACTTCGCATGCGCTCAATAATTAGCAGCTATAATAAGTAGATAAAATAAATACAAAATAATACCCTTTTCATAAACCTATCCTCCAATTAGCTGCCTAAGAGTAATGCGGATAATTCAATAAAAATTGCGTTCATAAACTCCGAAAATAAGCCGCATTATTTTTACGAGCGCCCGTCCTGAAAAAGGCGGATAATCGCCATGACAACTGGACACGCCCCCTCCGATGCGGTTGTGTTGGAAAAGGGTGACCTTGTGACTGCACCATGGCAATTATCCGCATTATTTGGAAATGCGTTCATAAACTCAAAATCTTATCCCGATGCCGCTATTATGCGGATAATAGCAGCATCAGAGTAATGCGGATAACTCTTGTCCTCCTCCAATTTTACGACCAAATTATGCTGCTATTAGCCGCCTAATTCATAGTAATTGGGTTTATGAAAGGGGTATTAGATAACATAATTTTTTATCGCTTGGTTATAAAAAAAGAGAGATTTTTTTTTTAAAATTTCTAATGTCACTTGTAACTGAAGAAATGAAGCGAAACTTCAATTGTTCCTATTTCTGTTTTAAGATTAAAAAAGAAAATGAGAAATTACAATACATTTGGTAACCCATTATCAGCTACAAAATTTCATGTTTGTTGCTTTTAATTTTTTAGAGCTAGTACACATATTAATCACAAGTGCAGTCTTTGATATTCCCATTGCTCTAAATGTTCTACATGTACTATTGTATGAATGCATGAAAAGCAGGCTTTTAGGCAAAACTTTTATCAGGAGAGTACATGCTGTGAGAGATGGGGGATGGAATCATTGCTTTAAGATTTCCTTTTTATGTATCAGTATCTAGGGCATTCACAATGAGATGGCCTGAATTTTATAAAAGGTTTGTAGTAATTATATTTTGATTTCATGGAAATATAGGTAGGCCTACATGTACTGTGCAATGATAGAGAGAGAGAAGGGGGGGGGCACAGGAAGTTGAGATGCAGAATAGGAAGAGTGAAGTTGTAAAAGCACGAGATTGTCTATTCAATATTCAATTTTAAAAAATGCGACATACTATTGGAGGGGAGATGTGATTACAATACTATAAAATTCATGACTGCTTGTTAGTCTGCTGTGCAAACCCTTCACTCGAGTAAAGGGTCTGAATTGCAGCCTACTCATGCCTTGAGTACTGAAGACCCTCTCGCAACAGCAAGTCTTATATGTGCTAGTCTTTGCATGGAGACCCAATTGTTGATCAAATTTTCAATCAGGTCTGTGCCTGCAGACTAAATTGCATGTAGGCATTAACTAAAGCAAAAAGTAAGTACATGTACATGTATATTACAAACCTTATTTAGTACAGAATAATGTAAGTTACAGTACTCTATCATCATAGGTGAAGCAGTTCAAACGTGTGCATCTTTTTTTTCTTCTTTAACATTTATTTGAGTATATGGGTAACACAATCATGTTGATTGTCCCAAATACCCTAACCCTAATTTAATGTAGTTTTATTATGGGAATTGCACCAGAATATTCTGTAAAATTTTGACATTTATTTGAGTATATGGGCAACAAAATCATGTTGATTGTCCCAAATACCCTAACCCTAAAATGTAGTTTTATTATGGGAATTGCACCAGAAATTCTAAAATTTTGTATAAAATCTTATGAATTACGGTACTGCTTGGTCTACATCCATATGGTTTAATTCTAGTTTGTGTATAACTGCTTATCAACTAAGCTAAAGTAGTCTAAGTGCCATTTAGCCCTTTTACAACTTGTACTGTTTCATCTAATATCCTCGCAAGTCGAACACCATTAAGTCTCCATGTACATGTGTATGATTATTAGATGAACTATTAACATGAAACAAATTTGCATAATTGACATCCAGTGCAAAATAAATAGTACCCAAACTAGAATTTATTTAATCCATCTGGACGTTAGTATGTCATGAGAATTAGACCAAATGTAATTGTGTAGACCAAATGGCAATTAGGTAAAATGGGTTAAGCTTAGGTAGTATTTTAGACTATCTGTGATCAATTAATATTCTACATGTAACTATATGGTAGAATAATATTTGCTTTTTGTTGCATTTAAATTGCTTGTTATCCCTAAAATGAAAGAAATAGCTCCCCAAAATGCCCCAATCGCCTCAATGTGGGAAAAAAAGATGACCCCTAAAAAATAAAAATGATTTCCTACACTGCCATGTTGCATCGCCCGTATGCGAACAGTGCAATCCGTCATGCCATCCATAGATGTATGTAAATCAGGAGGCCGGTAATAGCCTCTGTTGGCTGACCGAATTACAAATGAGACAGGTTAAGAAAAACAAAGTGATCTAACGAAAACTCCTGCGGGAATCCACCCCGCCAACGTCACGCTAAGTGCTCTCTTAACCCAGATTTCCTCCGTAGAAAGGGACGACTGTGAGAAGAATTAATTAAAAGATGACTCAAAAATAGAAAAACAACTTGACTTTTGCGCTTGCGGAGGCTTGTCATACATACTGATTGGGTATACTGTACTTTTGCTTGTGAAGATAGTATGATGTAGATAGAGATTGTACATGTGCTAATGGGTTGGAATGACCAGTGATCAATGAAGATAAAAGCTATATTTTTGTTTCCTCTCGAAATGAGTTTTGTAATGAAAGGTGGGGCAAAGAAAGATCTTCATGCGGAACACTGGATGCTGTGGCTCAGTGTCCAGACTCTGAACCACAATGTCTGTGGTTCAAATCCCATGCACGGAACTTGCAGCCTTTGGCAAGGTGTTTATCTACCTTCGCCACTCTCCACCCAGGTGTAGTTAATGGGTAATCAGAAGGAAGAAATTCTTTTGATGTTTGAGCGCCAGGTTGGGGTAATCATATTAGAGCAGGGGTGATACATGAAGTTTGTTTCATATTATTATTGTTAAATATTTATTTCTAAAGGTTGTTTTGCCATTCATTATTTGTGTGTGTGTGTACATGTACCCTCATAATCATAAACATCATCATCACCATCATCATCATCACCACCACCACCATCATCATCATCACCACCACCACCATCATCCTCATCATCATCGGTATGGTAGCATCATCATCATCACCGTCATTATCATCAATAATAAGAGTAGGGGAGACCGGGGTTAGTTGGAACATGGGGTAAGTTGAAACATGGTAATTTTCTATAACGCCTGTAAAGTAAATTTATGCAATACTGCCCTCAATTTATTGTTATTGATACTACAACTGTTGTATTATTAATAGCAATAAATTGAGGGCAGTATTGTATAAATTTACTTTACAGGCATTATAGAAAATTACAATATTTCAACTTACCCCATGTTCAAACTAACCCCGGTCTCCCCTACTGTGAGCGAAGTTTATTTCTAGCTGGTCTGCATCGGATTCTACTGCTTTCATGGTATTCATAAAATTTGTGCTTTTACAAACGATTATTATCAGAAAAACAAAAAATCCTGACATAGTTGTATCTGTAATCGTGCCTTATATCTTGACAGCAAATCACGGCTCATCTTTTCAGTATCCACCGGTTGAATTTGGTTTGGTTCTACAAGTTTATATTGTTTCATTCAGGCATGATGATAATTCATCAGATTTTACTTCGATGGGTGCAAGTCAAAAAGTTTTAATTTGTCTGTGTTTAACTTGTAATGCCATTTTCTGAAATCTGAAATGTGAAGGTCCTTTTATTCATGGCTATGATATAATTTCAATTGGTCTTCTTGACTATATTATTTTAGATTGTTTTACAATGTATAATACTAGGTGAATAACTCATTAATTGCCAACTTGACAGTAAGAATTCTTTAAAATATATGAAAAACTTCTATAGATTTTTTTGACGTGGTATGAATGTGGTTTTGTCCTATTGCAAATTTCTTATAAAACGCAAAGGAGCGTGCAGAGAACACAAACAAAGTTGATTAACTACCATTATCATTCATATTTCAAGATGGTAGCTCTTTAAACCCATTGGTTTCCTATTGGGCACTGAATTTGATAAAAAAATACTGTGAGAAAAAAAAATGGAAAAAGTAGGAATAGTTAGTAATGAAATGGATGGCAGAGTATAGATTTCACTTGTTGAATCTCATCTAGGTAGAATTTATTTTAGAGGGCATGAAATAGGGAAAAAGAAAAGGTTGCAAAAGCAATGCTTCTAACAAAACAACTGATTTTATTTCAACCCGTAGCAAGAGTTGGATAATGATCAAGAAGAACGAGTCGATAGTAACTCTTTTATTCTGAATCACGCTGAAGCTGAAGGTTTGTGCGATAGGACGCCGGAGGTGGTATTGACGGAGAGATTTCTGAATTTGATCCACAATTATTTCAGTAAAGCATCTATCAGCCTTTAGGTATATGTGGATAATTTCCTGTTACGGACATCAAGCTTAGATAATGATGACGAGGGTCCCAATCACATTCAAAATCAAAGCTCCATTAGTGTGTGAGAGGTGTAGTTTATCATGATATATCTAGGCACCTGAACTAATATCTTAGCCCCAACTTATCTACTTCTGATTTCAAGCATGGATCATGATGACAAGTGCACCTGTTCACATTTGAAAGTAAAGCTTGATGTGCATGAGGAATGATCACATTAGTCAATAGTGTGCTTTATGAATATTTTTAGAGCATGAAAAGGTAAATAAAAGATGGGCTTAAGTACGAAGGATACAATTGAAAGAATATGTGTAAAGAAACAAGAACATTTGTATTGGAAAAAATAAAAGAATTAGGTTAATATACAATTCATGCATCTTCATAAAATCGAACATGCACTTGTAGGATGTTCACAATATTGACAATCATGGCCATTGACAATATTATGCCGACGAGGGGTCCCATTCACATGTGAAAGTAGAGCTTGATGTGCGTGCCGACTGGGGCAGTTCACAATTACCAATAATGATTATAGTGTTTAATAGCGTGCTTTGAATGATTTCATTTAGGAGGAAAAAGGTAAATGAAAGATGGACTGAAATTTGATGGATACAAATGGCAAGAATTTGAGTGTAAAGAAACATAACATTAATGTATTGCAAAAATATAAGAATTAGATTTAATGATATAGATGTGATGTACATTTTTTTTTAATTCAACAGTAAAGAACACTCTTGACTTCTTGAGGTCGCAGTTTTCTCTGAAAAAAATGTCATATTTTATACTGTTATTATTTCTAACTAGTTCCTGAAGATGATGCCATGATACTAATTAATATTTCATTTGAAAACCTTGAATGTAGACTGTATGGTCTAGAATGTATGGTGTAGATATTCACTACTGATTGATATGCGCCATATAAGCTAAAACAACAACAACATTTGTTCCTAAATGGCACATTTACTTGTATATTAAATATTCAGTATAATGATAATAATAGGCTTTTATATAGTGCCATCTATCTAGAAATATTCAAATCCGAGGCGCGATGTTATTATTATTATTATTGCCCCGGCTTTAGCTCAAGCTGCCTTTTAGCGCTCATGCATTCAAGGAATTAATCCTACCGGGTACCCATTCACCTCACCTGGGTCGAGTGCAGCACAATGTGGATAAATTTCATGCTGAAGGAAATTACGCTGGGATTCGAACCCACAACCCTCTGTTTCAAAGTCAGAAGACTAATCCACTGGGCCACAACGCTCCACACAAGTATGCATGCACAATTTGAATGGGTGACAGATCATTGAGAAAGAGAGACTTCAATGTATAGTTTAATACATGTATATTTTTGCTATATATGTAGATGGTATATCTCTCTCCTTCATTACCAATTCCTTTGAATTTTGATTGACAGGTTTGATTGTAATTTGATATATTTGCATTTTTTGTTATTGAATCAGTTTCGAAAGTCACTCCTTCAGTGTATGTCCAATTTTCGGTCAAAATCATGGAAAACGGACACCTGTTCCGAGGTCAATTCCAGAGAAAATATCGGTAATATTACCTCTGCGATATTAGCGGGGATTTCACGCGCAAACAGAGTGCATGCTCTGGTTGTATTAAAATCAATAATTGTGCATGACAGTGCATTGACAATGAAGGAAGGTTTTTGTCTGATTATCAAAACAGTTGGGTTGGCTTTATCATTGTATATTGATTCAGTTGAACTTTCAATATTTGATTCATTTTTTTTTCTTCTCATGAAATTGAACAAATTTTGTTTCTTTGTTATGAATATAACAGTTCACTTTTATATTTCTTTGATTTATTTCGTAGATAGAACCCAGAGCAATTGTTGCCGGAGCAAATGTCGTGTCGCCGCTGAATCAGACCAACATTTTTTAAGCATCAAAATAGCCCAGTCCATTAAATTAGAAAGTAAAAAAGCACAATTTGTGGGAGAGAGAAGATAACAAAAGGGGAAGTAAAGACGGAGAAAGGAAAAAAGAGTGACAAAAATATCCTTCCCGCTGCTTTCATTTTCAGGAGTCTGTCAAGGACGTATCTATTATGTTCAGAGTGTAGATAATAGCTTTTAATGACAAAATGTACCAAGAAAATATGGATTTTTTGAGTAATTTTGCTGGAGGCATCTGTGCTACTGCTCTGATTTTATCTTTCTCGCAGTAGGGGCGTTGACTCCAAGGTCGCCTTTTCTCATAATTTTGCCGCGGGGTACGGTCCATTGAGTGCCGGATCCAGAAGTAGTAGAAGCGGCTTATTGAGTATTATGTTGTGATGTTACTACATGAATGATACATTTTAGCTTGAAGGGAAAGTTGAGTTGTAGGAAAAGTAACAACAAAAATCATTGTATAGAATCAATCTTTATGTTAGGTGCCTTCACATTAATAACATTAAAGGTTAAGTCCACCCCCCAAAAATGTTGATTTAAATAAATAGAGAAAAATCAAACATGAATAACGCTGAAAACTTCATCAAAATTGGATGTAATATATTAAAAGTTATGACATTTTAAAATTTCACATATTTTTCACAATTAATGCTCAACTCAGTGATATGCAAATGAGAGAGTTGATGATGTCACTCACTCACTAATCCTTATGTGTTTTATTGTTTGAATTATACAATATTTCAATTTAACGAATTTGAAAATTAGGACCCCCTTGCTTGAACCACAAAATGTTAAAATAATCGAATTCCACGTGTTCAGGGAGGAATGAAACTTTGTTTCACATGATGAAATATTTCATGTTTCATATAATAAAATACAAGAAATAGTGAGTGGGTGATGTTATCGGTCCCCTCATATGCATACCAAAAAGGATGTGCATAACCGTTTAGAGAAATTAGGCAAATCTTAAAATTGTTATAACTTTATTATTTTACATCCAATTTTGATGAAGTTTTCAGTGTTATGCTTGTTTGATATATGCATATATGTGCATAACCGTTTAGAGAAATTAGGCAAAGCCTAAAATTGTTATAACTTCATTATTTCACATCCAATTTTGATGAAATTTTCAGCGTTATGCTTGTTTGATATATGCACTCATATATATAGCTCTCATTTTGTGTTCGATGTATGTGAATCTTGTTGAAATGAGCTGCATTGTACATGTTAAAAAATCATTTTGGTAATTCTTAAATCTTAAGCATACAGCAATTGCATGATGCATTGTTATCAATATTTAAAGTTTAATTAAATTATTATTCTCCTCTTCCTTCCTTTTCTTTTGTTGTATTATCAGATTTCTGCTGCCTACTCGTAAATTTATTATTCTTATTGTATTCGGCAATTAAAAATACATGAATTATAGTACAATACAAATCACACAAATAATAGGAAATACGTTACATAATACAAAGGACCTGGAATAGAGATGAAGGGGCTGCCTGGGTTTGGAAAAGTTAAACTGAATTACCCTGGCCCACAGGTCTTCCTTCCCACACCCCTTCACCTCAATCCAGGTCAGTTAAGAATATAAAAAAGAAACAAATGAATTAAAAGTATACAACTGAAACTGGCAACAATTAATTTGAGGGAAACAAATCTGTCTCTGATTTTCAATAAAACTTGAACTGCAACAAACTAAAATTGCAATGACTTTGAGACATTTTCCTTCATACACAATGCAATGTTAAGAGGAGAATTCATCTTTATTTTTTAAAGGCAGAACTGGAAGACCAATTTTTGAAAAGGTTCTATGACATTGTCTCCTGTGACAATTGCTCCGCCCTAAATCCCTCACTAATCGAATGACCACCTTCAACCCTGGGTTTAACACTACACTCTACCCTAAACCTAACACTACACTCTACCCTAAACCTAACATAAAACCCTATCACAACCCTAATCCTATCCCTACATCTTAGACAGAATTAAGCCAAGAAGGTGGCGCTGCACCAACCCGACCTCAATTTCGAGATTTTAGCTCGATCGGCCCTCTTCGAGATTAATCTTGAGATTCAAGAAATCCCATCTCCACCAGCGCAAGAAGAGCAATTCGTGAGTGAGGCATTGATGCATTGTGGTGTGACGCCGTGAATAAATCATCCCGAGTGCGTCTGCACGTGCGAATTAGCGTGATATTTGTAAATAGCGCACTATTTAGCAAATAATCCTAATTTCACTAGGGATTGCAATCTCAAGATTGATCCAGCGATCTCGATGATTGCGTCTCCATTACAGATAATCTCAAGATTTTTCAGATCGGGATAATTTGCCGGATCAGAAATAGTACGCTAATTTGAAAACTCGGGCTGGTGCAGATGGCACTACTCTCACGGGAGCAAATGTCATGTCTTTATTGAAATAGGGAAAATATACTTGAATAGACCGTCATTGTTAAAATGAAATGCTTTTTTTTCATGACTAAGGTATTTTACGAATGTCATTTTAAGTGCAACTTAAAGCATGATTTTTTATGCAGATAATGGGTGTGGGGGGGGTCTGTTTGGGAAGATTTGAAGCGAGTGATATGAGATTGATAGATGTATTTACAATCATATTCAATTAGAATATTAATAATATAGGATATTTATATTGCGCACATATCCACCTTGTTAGGTGCTCAAGGCGCTCCTATATTACCTGGCTAAGCTAGGCGTTCATAGCGCACACAGCTTCTTAAAGGTATTGTTTAACTTTGTGAGCAGCCCATTTAAAAAATTCTCAAACCAAGATGAAACATGTGTACAAGTGCATGTATTAGAACTAATAAACCCTGAAAACAACCATTATTGAGAATAAAGAGCTAAAACTACAAGGCAAACCCCGATTTTGTAAATAGACGTCTTATAGACACCTAAATTGTACACATAAGTGTATGGGATGAAATTAAGATGGTGTTTCCGGTCACTTAATATTTCAATTTTTTAGCACTAAATAATCATTTTCGAACGCAATTTTTTCTGGGCTTCATTTTTGGAACATATCACAGACACAGGTGACAAGTGTAACCTTCTAGCTCAGATTTTTTAAAAGTCAAACCAATGTTAACCAATCACTTAAAGGAATTACTTCCTACCGGTACTCATTTACCTCACCTGGGTTGAGTGCAGCACATTGTGGATCAGTTTCTTGCTGAAGGAAATTACGCCATGGCTTGGATTCGAACCCACGACCCTCTGTTTCAAAGTCCGAAGACTAATCCACTGGGCCACAACGCTCCACATATGTGGAGAATGTGGTAGTGAGCGGTGGAAGCACTGTGCAGGATATTTTAAAATAATGTCTCATTTCATAGAAACATTGAAGTTAGAACAAAGAAATATTGATGTCATTCCTTCTAACTTTCCCCTTTTATTCCCCCTATATTCTTTCTAAACCTCCCCATTTGTTCTCCCTTTCTCCACTTTTCCCATTTAAGGCCACCACACACCTTACGACCGGACTGGTCGGCGACTGGCATGCGACTGGGTGAGGGGAAATGTGACCTCACAGCTCTTGTCAGCTTGAGCATTGCAGACCGGTCAGAGACAAGTCGCAATGAAAATCGGAAGGATTTGACATGTCGAATCCTTATGACTGGATAGCAAGCTCAATCCAACTTCCAGCCAAGCAGACAGCAGAGTTGCACAACGCATATATGATAAACAACACGCACACGCAGTATTAAGCACACTTTCTCAGTTGCTATGGCAAAAAGCAAAAAGCGCATGCGTGATTCGCAGATCGGATCGCAAGGTGTGCGGTGTGGAGGCTTATGACTACCTTGTGATTCATCTCCCCTCACTCAGCCGTAAGCCAGTCGCCGACCAGTCAGGCCGTAAGGAGGTGTGCGGTGGCCTTTACTTGTACACTATGCATCCCTATTGATATAATTCTTCTTTATCAAAATTCAATGTCAGTTTTTATTTCTAATATAAATTGAGACATGAAAAATAATTTTTTTTCTTTTTTAATCAAATTGGTGTAACATTTTTTCTATTATTTTTTGCTTACATAAATATATTGATGTCTATTAGTCACAATGTTTTAAAGTGAACACAGTGTGTCTTACTGTGTATAATGCCGTTCTCGAATCATAAACTTAAATTTTAGCATGTTAACAATGTGAATTGCATTTTACATATTTCACTATGTGAAAACATAAACATTTGCACTGTACAGCTGTTCATAGTGTGGATTTTTTTTCACAATGTTGAATTTCAGTATTTTAGGTGTGAACCACCCTTTCACATCATCCAATATCATCCATCGTCGAAAGTGCTTTAAACACATTCACTGTGAAGATTCACGCTGTGGAGGTGTCCACAGTGTGATTGATATCTCTACACTGTAATAAATATGAGTCTTTTGACACAGTGTGAATCTGGGGGCCGTTTCATCAATATTTTCGTCCGACAAGTTGTCAGATCTGACAACTTTCCTGGATTCTGATTGCTTGAGAAGCACTGTTACTATAGTAACTGTCCGATAAAACAGGACTTGTCGGATAAAACGTCTAAAAAGTCCTTTCATGAAACGCTCCCCTGATGTTCACTCCACTGTGTGAACACTCCAAGAACATTCACACTGTAATGGTGTCCACAGTGTGATTGATATATCTACACTGTAATAAATATGAGTGTTTTGACACAGTGTGAATCTGATTTTCACTCCACTGTGTGAACACTCCAAGAACATTCCCACTTTAAAGGTGTCCACAGTGAGGAATTACCTTCACAATGTTCAATTTGAGCGTATCAACAGCTTGAACCACATCTCCACACAGTCTACTACATGTATGTGAACACACTGCCAAAACACTATGACGACACTGTTTGACACTGTAGCTGGTCAGACAAGTACATGTATGTTCTGACCAGCCCTTATTCATGCTGATCCTACTTTCTTCCCATAGTGAAATCTTCGGTCTGCGCAACACTGTGTATGTATTTTCACACTGTGAACACGTGTGGCACTGTATTCTTCTAGCAGGGGCACTTCACTCTGCAATTCTATGTATGTTAAAGTGAAATCTGAACAACATTACATTTGTGTAGGAATTTAGGTCCAGAGAATAAGAGAATAATAATAATAATAATATACAGTTCTTGTATAGCGCGTATCACATTATGAATAATGTCTCTATGCGCTTCCAGAGGACTTTGATATTATAACCCCAGCTGTAGCGTGGCAGCTGTAATTACTGAGATTACAGCTCACACGCATTTCAAGGAATAAATTCCTGCCAGGTACCCATTCACCTCACCTGGGTTGAGTGCAGCACAATGTGGACGAATTTCTTGCTGAAGGAAATTACGCCATTGCTGGGATTCGAACCCAGGACCCTCTGTTTCAAAGTCAGAAGACTATCCACCTGGCCACAACGCTCCACGAACCCTCCACGAATACCCTGCAAACTCAATGTGAACACACTACTAGAACACTTTGTGACACTGTGTTCTTCTAGCAGGGACACTTCACACTGCTCAGTCTCTAGAGTGAAATCTTTGGTCTGAACAACACGCGTGTATGATTTGAGGATCACAGCAGAATGGAAAACCCTGGCAACACACTGTAAATACATGTACACCACTAGAACACTGAAAACACTGTGTAAATGGTGTTCTTTGAGCATGGACACTTTATGCTGCTTCTACATTATTCCTAAGAGTGAAATCTTTGTTCTGAGCAAGTTTGTGTATGAATTCAAGACCACAGGCAAAGTAAAATACTCTGCCAACTCACTGTGAACTAAAGAGCTTCCTGTGAACTAAAGAGCTTCCTGTGAACACACCACTAGAATACTGTGAACACATTGTGTTTTTCCAGTTGGGATATGTTATGCTGCTTCTACATATTCCTTAGAGTAATATCTTTGGTCTGATATATATTTAGGACCACGAGCGTGATAAAATAACATTAATGTTTAATCTCGCTTGCTGATCAACAAACAAAGATCCGCTTCGTGTCGAGGCATGGATCACCAGCATTAGACCTCTTAGAACGACTCCCGTCTCAACCTTCCTAATCAACTTCTAGGGCTCCGCCGCCCGCCACCCCTGGGCTAGCTCGTCTTACCGAACCCGTGGAGAATCGTAATTGACTTGTATGGTAACATTTCGAGGTGATTTGAGGTCGGGTTACGGCTAATGTGTGCTTGCTCAATAATAAGTTAGTCGGGTTGGGTTACGTATTTTCACCGGTATCGGCTCGATTTCTTTCCTCTATATATTATCCTTGCTTTCCTTAAAGGATACCCTGACTTTAGTGGTAGCTCATAGCCACTGCAGGCAGCAAGTAGCATATTGATCTGGAACTGACTTAAAAGAGTATTAAATTATCTGCCCTGAGTATATATATCGTATGAGAGATTTTGTCATATTTTGTATTTCTGGAGTAGAGCAATTTGTAATAGACACATTGGAGTCTTCTAAGGGAGGGGATGGGACACCCCAAATTTATTTCGGTGTTAGGAACACAATAGGGCATCCCCATAATTTTTTAAAGGCTTGCATTGGGGTAAAATGGGCCCGACTATGCAAATTATATATTAAAAAGATCATTCAGATCTTTTTTCAAGGTATAATGGTCTATATAAGAGTGATTCTGTTATCATAAATAATTAATTTGTAATGCTTTTTTGTCTTGCTTGCTATGCCCTCTTGTAAAATATAAAAGTTCATGATGGTAATTACATGAAGAAATCACTCTCAGTACTGTATGTTGATTATCATTCTATTTTCAGCAGCGAGAAGCCTGACCATTGAAAAAATTGTATATACTGTATGAAAGTATATATGATGCCCATACATTCAAGGTTAAATATTTTATTTGCCTGTTGCTAAAAGGAATTTCCTTCTTATGAATATTCATGAGTATTCTAGATTAACGTTTGGTAAATTCGTGATCATGTGACGATGTATAATTGAAATGGGAAAACGCATCGCTGCAATAGCTCCGTATATTTTCCAATTTACTTTCATGGGCAGAACTGCGCATGCTCATGCTCGATATATTCTCTCAACTGTATGACTTGACCCGATCCAGGGCTCTGTAACACAAAGATTAGCGATCAATCGCTAAATGAACTGACCAATCAATATCAATGTTACATGCACATTAAGTTTAAAATATTGACCAGGGACCAATCAGGGGTGTTCTTTCATATTTGCAATTCATCGCATTGGACAATTGGACATTCTCTTGGACAATCTACTTAGAAAAAAAACAGTATGTAATTGGGTCTAGATTATCATGCAGAAAATATCATTCCAAAGGCCATTCATACAGGATCCTTAAATTTGGAAGACCTTACTTAAAACAAGGTGAGTCAAGATCCGATAATAGTTCTAGCATTTATTTAGCTAAGCTTACATGTTTTTATTTTCATCTGGAGACTTGAGTGCAACTGCAGCAACGGCCAAGTATCGCAGCGGACCTCTCATAGAGTGCAGTCAGGTAGAAGCCGCACATAGCCTACTCAGGAACTGTTTAGTATTAAGTCGACAGGCCTAGACTAGGACTAGGTCTGGCAATGTTAGATTTGTCCTAGATTGGTTAAACATCAGCAAGGACTATGTCCACAAGTTAAAGAGGGATACAAAACAAATATATCAGGCGCTTCCATCGAAAGCATAGTGGGAATTATTAATCCTCAGTTGGACTAGCAATATAATTATTATTCCTTCTGGGAAAATTAGTAATTGCCAGTCCAACCTCTGATAAATAATTCCTGCTATACTTTCTCAAAGCCTGATATATTTGTATATCATATTACACCAATTTACATGTAGTATTAAATGTGCCAGCGTAAGATTTATGGAGTGCAAAGCTATTTTACAAAAGTTTATATTTTAATGCAATAGATCTATATCATCAGTCCTGATAAATAATAGGCATTTGTATAGCGCCATCTTTCTAGAAACAATCTATTCCGAGGCGCATTGTTATTATTACTATTAGCCGGCTTTAGCTCGAGCTGCCTTTCAGCACTTGTGCATTCACAGAATTAATCCTGCAGGATACCAATTCACCTCACCTGGGTCGGGTGCAGCACAGTGAGGATAAAGTGATATGCTTATTATTAATGAAAAAGTTTAGAAGATACGTTTTAAGTTTGGATGTAGTTTACAGTATAGTGCAAAGGATGAGACAATTACCATTTTACTGAGCTTGACATGAAACCAACGCGGTATTGTATTACGCTCATGCAGGTAGCCTAACAGTTTTTTCAATCTTTGAATGTTTTCCGATGAAATAAATCAACGTGAACAGATTTCTATTGTCAAAAAAATCTGTTACCTTGGATGTCAGTGACAGGGGACGAATATTTATCCGATTTATATTGGTATGCCTATCTATCCCAAGTTCAAGTGGAATAAGTCAGGTTTTACGTTTGTTTGGGTACAACACAGTAGAATTGTTGAGACGGGGGAATAGCCGGTTAAGACCGGAATGTCATGGAGGATTTTTGTATCAGGCGAGACATTTTCTGTGATTACTTGATACAAAACTTCTACTTCTACAAAACATTTAAGAAAAGACATTTCACATGTAGAAGGGTCAAAGGAAGCACAATTTCTTGTATAAATTGACCCCATACTGAAAGCAAAAATCATTTTAATACAATCATTTGGATTTTGACTTCTATTCTCTTGTGTATTGGTAACAAGCCCTCTAAAATCCAATGGCGAAAGTAAAAACCACTTTAATGCCTTTGCATCCACAACGCCTCCACGATGCTTCTGAATATTATTGGTGTGCGATAAAATAATGACTTTTAAGTATATCCATATTCATATCATAGTGTGATATGAGAAGGAAGGTGGTTATTTTTACTAACCACACGGTGCTTACAGGGCGATATAAGAACTATTTGCACTGCAATGCGATATCCGTATATCCCTTGTTATGACATATTTGGTACTATGTAAATCCTTATAAATTTGTGGTCGTGTGGGTTTGCTTCTGACCATCCAAAAAATGTGATGCAAATGGAAAATGAAAATGTAAAAGAGGAAACCTTTTGCCTGTGGCACAAAAAATATCAGGATATTTTGTGGTAGTACATTTCATTTTTAAAAGTAATTCAAAACCCAGCTATGACTCCATGAATGCCATATCCATCTGTGCAACTCACATCTCTTTTTATGACACATGTTGTAGTTTCTTCAATTGATGTTCCTCCATTCAGCACTCGTAACAACTCTAGAATCACTCCATTTAATTGATTTTTTGTCGCCCTCCCTTTCCGCTTTTTTAATCGAATTCCCTCCCTCCCTCGCTTCATTTTGATAACAATAACGTGAAATTGAGCAGAAAATTTGCACAAAGAATTCGCCCTAATAGCTGTTCGGTGCTTAATGTAATTTGTGTGTTTAGACAGGAATCAGGGAATTGAATTTACCGTCTTACATCAACGAACATAGAGGCTAGTGATATTATTCAAACAATGTTGGCCATCGTGTGGAGCTCTGTTGCCCAGTGGATTAGTCTCCGGACTCTGAAACAGAGGGTTGTGGGTTCGAATCCCAACCATGGCATAATTTCCTTCAGCAAGAAATTGATCCACAATGTGCTGCACTCAACCCAGGTGAGGTAAATGGGTACCTGGCAGGAATTTATTCCTTGTAATGCAGCGTGCGTAACAGCTGCACTGCTCAAGCCAGGGTAATTATGCTCCATATACTGTTGAGCGCTTACTTCTGACAAAGTATGAAGGGCTATATAAGCAAGTATAATTATTATTATTAAACATGTACATTTGTTGTTACTATTTCTCTTTCAATGCAGTAAGAAGCGCTTACTTCTGACAAAGTATGAAGGGCTATATAAGCAAGTATAATTATTATTATTAAACATGTACATTTGTTGTTACTATTTCTCTTTCAATGCAGTAAGAAGCGTTTACTTCTGACAAAGTATGAAGGGCTATATAAGCAAGTATAATTATTATTATTAAACATGTACATTTGTTGTTACTATTTCTCTTTCAATGCAGTAAGAAGCGCTTACTTCTGACAAAGTATGAAGGGCTATATAAGCAAGTATAATTATTATTATTATCAAACAAGTACATTTGTTGTTACTATTTCTCTTTCAATGCAGTAAAGGGAGTGGACCGAGATATTGAGATGGGGGGGGGGGGGGGGGGTACCCATTCACCTCACCCGGGTTGAGTGCGGCACAATGTTAGTGAAGTTCTTGCTGAAGTAAAACACCCCATGGCTGGGAATCGAACCCACATCCCTCAGATTAAAAGACGAGAGTCATAAACCTCTAGACCACGGTGCCAAATTATGTTGTGAAATTAAAACTTAAATTATTCACATTTCTATTAAAATTGTCTGTGTTTAATATGCCATTTTCTCTATCTTTTCTCTATTCTCCCAAATAACACATGATAAATATTAATTTTGTTTCTCTCCATTTTCTTAAGTTGCTTTTTCTCCATTTTTTCTTTACAATTTATTTATCTTTTTTTCTTCTAAATTTCCTACATGGCAGTGGCATTTCATTGGCTGTGGAACGGCAAAAAATGCACATTTCCTTTCTACTTCATTTCATTGTTAGCCTAAATATGCCTCTCCCATTAACAACTGCATTCAATAAAAGCCTTCCAACTTGTCATTCACATGATTGAATTAGTCCAGAAACTGTCGCAGTTCGTTTCACAAATTGGTACCGAACGCCCTTGAAACGAACCAGAACGTGTTGCCCTGAGGTCAATTAATGTTATGATCTAATTGTCTGTGTGTCGTTACAGCCGACTTAACGGTGCTCTAAAGAGCATCGAGAAAGGAGCGTGACATGCATGAGATTTTTCTCATTGTGCGTTGATTATTTTAAGGCCTTTTACCCGCTTCGTATTTTGTATACAATAAGTTGTAGTGAGTGTATAGATTTGTTAGAAAGTCCATGGGAGAGGAGAGAAGGAACGTGGGAGGGGGAATAGAAGAGAGAGCCCAGGGGGGGGGCAGTAAAATGTATTGCTGTACACATGCGGGGCCAAATTGTTTCCAAACACCGGGGGGGGGGGGGCGCAGTCAAATACATCGCTGTACACACGCGTGACCAAGGAATTTCCAAACACCCCCTAAACAAGTTTTTGTCTGTGTGCAAAATAACCCCCTAAACAAGTAATTTTGCGGCCTTAATTTATTGACACATTTTGGCCCCTAAACAAGTTGTCGCCAGAATATGACCCTGGGGTAAAAAGCTTGGGAAAAAAAACATACCCTAAACACGTTTGGCTAGTCTAAGAAAAAAAGCTTTGGAAAAAAAATACCCGAAATACGTTTGACCCTGCAATTGACCATCGACAAATCTTTCAAAACTACCCCTTTTTTTGAAAATCAGTGTTTTTGATACCAGCATCCAAAACTGAAAAAACCTGTTTAAACACATTTTTTGGTCATGCGTGTGTACAGCAATATATTTGACTGGCCCCCCGGAGAGAGCTTTAGAGAGTGAGAGAGAGATAGAAAATAAGTGGAAGACCGACAGAGAGAGAAACGGCGGAAGGAGAAGAGATTGGAAAACATGAAAAATGTAAACTATGATAAAGCAAAAGGCAGCTTAAGAAAGTGTTAATTAAAGCTAAAAAAAAGTATTTATTAGAGAGTGGCATATAGTGATTGATGTTTATAAGGTACACAATTGTATAAGGATCTCGCAAGGTTGCTTCCCCCCCCCATGCTTCATTAAAAAAATATGAATATATTTAACTTCAGTTCGTAGTTTGTGCCTTTTTAATAGCTCCAGCTGCTAGAGGCGCTTGGTGCATTCAAGCATGGACCCTACCAGTGCTGGGTACCCAAATACCTCACCTGGGTTGAGTGCAGCACAATGGAGTTAAATTGATTGCAGAGGGACATTACATCATGGCTAGGGTTTGAACCCATGACTCTTATTTTAATGTCTGGAGACTAATCAACTCTGTCACAGCACTCCACGTAATGTATTTTTCATATTGTAAATGTATTTCTCATTAAAATCAGAGTTTCCAATTTTAGGAAGAAAATCTCAAGATAGGAGAAGTTATGACCTCTAAATTGTGTGTTTCTTTTTGTAACTGCAAGAACTTTAATGTTGTTGCCCCCTTATAGGGCTGGTGTCCACAGTGTGAGGAATGTGGACAAAACTTAAGTCTTCAGGCACAGACCCTGGATTGAAAGTTTGATCAACAAGTGTGTCTCCATGCAAAGACTAGCGCATGCAAAACTCACTGTTTCAATTCAGGAGTGAGAGGGCCTACAGTACCCAAGGCACGAGCAGGCTGCAAGTCAGACCCTTTACTCGAGGAAAGGGTTTGCCCAGCAGACTAGACAAAACTTTGGTAGTATTGAACCTGGGTCTGTGCCCACAGACTAACTACAATATACAATGCTCAATCAAGTCCAGTATTATAAGAATTAAGACCACTATTAAATCTTTTGTGACAAACCTAGGATTTTCCACTACAATACCACCCCCCCTTCCTTTCCACTCACAATGATCTGCCAATCTCACAAAAAATGATGAATTATTTTCTGTTGGCTAAACTCTAATCAAAACTATGACCTCTACCTGTCCGAACCCCTCTTAAAAAAAACTATGAACCTCTCTTAAAAAAAACTCTCTGTGAGGAGAGAGAAATCGTAGAATAACACGGTATCCATCGATGCTGTGAGAAGTCCCATTCGCATTCAGGGATTTTTTCACCGGGGTCCTCTTGACACTACTCGACTGTCACTCAAACGGACTGAAAAGGCCCTCGGGGTATCACTCGGGAAGATTAGCACCGGCATTTGGACCCAGGTAAATAAAGAGCAAAGCTGAAAAGCCAAGGCTTAGGCCGTAGCTAGTGTTTCTGAGGAAAAGGGCTTGAGACAGCTCTGGCTGGCGCTGGACGGACGTGCCAAGAGGAGAAGCGCTGATGGGAAGCAGAGATGTTCGGGTGCTATTCTGGTGATGCAAGTGGTGTTTTGAAAGGGGAAAGTAAACATAATTTGGTAAGCACTTGATTTCACTGTGTGTTCTGACTATCAGAGATGTTGTAATCCTGTAATATTGGAAAGTAGAAATGTAGAATTTTTCATTTGTTAAGAAATGTTGAGAAATACCTGTCTGTCATTTATTTAAAATAATACATCTGAATTCAATAACTAAAACAATCTTTGTTTGTATATCCCTCTTTTTTTTTTTGGGGGGGGGGGTTATAGGGTTCTGATTATTGTAAAACTAGTAGAGGAAAGTAAAATGAATACATGGATATAAATGGGTGCAGCTAGCGAGAAAGGCGAGAACAGTGTAGTCCCATACATGTAGTCTGATGGGGTGTCCAAACTTGATGCACGTTTCAGGATATTCATCAGGCTGAAATTCATTCACGAAACTTTTAGAAAAGGAGAGTGAGATAGAACAAAGAGAGACAGACAGGAGAGAGAGAGATATATATATAGTGGAAAGAGGGAAAGAAATAAAATGGAAGAAGGGGATGGAGAGAGAAAGAGTGAGAACAGCTAAAGCTGAAGTTTTAATTCTCTCCAGTCGTTCCCTCCTAACAATCACCTCTGATTATTTCTCTAAATTCACGACAAACTTCCCAGTGGCATCTGGCGATTCAGGTGTCTTAAAGGAAACATACACCGAGGGAAATTCACCATGATTCCTTGCTTACGATTGAAAGGCAGTATCCATGCAAGCGGGATTATTCCACGGATCTCGTTACGATAATATGATATTGATTGGCAATTTGAAATGGATGCGCGGCCACGGAAATCGTCGACAATGTAGCGATTTTCATTCATGGAACGGTAAGCTCCAAATCCAGAGTGGATGTTCTTGTTGCAGTACAAAGATGTGTTTGAATTCTCCATCTTGTTCCTTTGTTGTGGTTTTGGGTTAGTTTTTGCGAGTTCCTTTATATACCATTACTTCTTTCATTGTGCAAAATATGGCTTTACTGTTTTTTCCCCTTTAAAGTTAAAGTTACTTTTTATAAAGCAACTAAAATCTACAAAAAATATGTACTTGTACTCACCTGTACATTTGTTGTGTTATTTTTTTGTTTTCCTGAAGATGAAAAGAACATACGTGAAGACGACTAGAACACAAGTTCTGGTGGTCAATTCTATCCTTTTCAGGACCAACACATGCCCACAAAAGAATACATGATGTCCACTGAAACATTTACACTCTTCATTTTGCAAGTTTCTTTTAACCATTGCTTCTTTCATTATGCAAAATACGGCTTCCCCTGTGTTCAAAGTTAGAGTTACTTTGTCTGATATAAAGCAACTAAAATCTACAAAAAGAATAATGAAAAAAAAGATTATCACTTTTATTTACCCAGGGTCGCCACTTTAACTGATTTTTCATCAGGCCCTGCATAACTTTATTTCAATATTACCCTTCTCCATTCCAAAGCTCAAGGTCCCGTCGTCGTCGTTACATACATGTATCTTGGTATGGCTCAGCCAGGGATTGAACCCATGACCTCATGAGGCAGCCACTCTACCACTAGGTGGTTTCAGACCGCCTCGAAGTTTGTCAGTTCCAGGTATTCTCTGATCGGGAAATTTACCCCGATCAGAAAATACCAGGTATTTTGGTAATGTGAAAGCAAACTACGCGTAATTTCCCCAAAAGAAAATACCCGCTAAATAGTAGGTACTTGGCGAAATTACGAGAACTTTCACGGGGATTTTTCCAAGGTCGCAGGTATTTTGGCAATGTGAAAGCAATTTATGGGAACTTTTTATCCCAGCGTGTCGTTGGGCGCGGGATCTGTGGGTGGCTGCTGGGCTAGTGATTTTGAATCTCGCGCCTTGCCTGTTTATCAGACCATACTGCGCATGCTCGTAACTTCAGAAACTTATCCCGAAGGGTATGGGTTCAGGGTGGTGTGAATGCAGAAATAAATTAATGGGTATTTTTAGCCTAGAAAAGTTCTCGTAATTTAACGGGGATTCTTGTGAACGAGGCGGTTTGAAACCACCTACTGAGCCTCCGTACCCAACCAACTGGCTGCCCTCCAGTATGTACCAATCTTAACAAAATGGGGCACACAGGGGATACAAGCAAAGATACTACAGGGGGAAGATCGGACAGTACATATACCACGCAATGAAACGCTTGGGAAGAGCGCCCCACAGCATTGGCTATCAAAGGAAGGACCTTTTTTTACCTTTGCGTATTGCGAGATAGTTGTGTTCAAAAGATATGAGAGAAATGGTGAAGGGTTGAAGTAATAGACAATTTTTACATTAGAAAAAAAAATCAATTTTTCCCCCCTTAAATTTGAGATGAATATATTTTAGAGGTTTCTTGGTAATAAAAGGTGGAATTATTTCCATGAACCAACCTTGAGCCCTTTTCAAACTCCCCTCTCTCATTTTCCCTATATGTTTTATACACAGTCGCGTGCAGATATGCGAAGATTGACTTACTCGATGCTGTTGGGCGCCCTTCCCCAGGAGCATTTTTCGGGCGTTTAGGAGCGTTGCCTAATGCCTAAGTGTCCGATCTTTAATCTTTGATATAAATGGCCACCTCCATTTGGCCATTATAGCTTTAGGCCAGCTGTAAGTGATGCAATTTCATGGAGGTTTCTTTCCTTTTATAGATCCAGCATGTAGTATTAAACGTCATACTCCTTTTAATAATAATACTTCAATTCTAATACTTGGAATCCTAATTCTATTGAATTTACTTCCTCTAGCATCACTTTGTTGTTATGTATGGGAAGCTTCAAGCAAGCTTTCAGGTTGTCAAGAACACAATTGTTATGAAAGTTTGCATTCAATTTAGATTTATGTTAACACAGACTTAAATGTATTTGGATACCCAACATGACGTGCATAAACTCTTTAAGAAAGTAATCAAAACTTTAAAATATCATAACTTATTATAAATGATATCCAATTTTGATGATTTGACGAAAAGTACATTCAAATCAACTTTTTGGTAGGGTGGACTTGGCCTTTAAACTTTAACCAAGGTTGTGTCAGATTTTAAAACGGCAGTTATATTAGAAGTTTTAACAGTACTTAGACTCTTAACACTTGAAGCTAAAATTTGAATTGAAATGTCATGTCAGTGTGGTCTGTGTGGGTATCCTAGGAAAAGCAATATGAACATAACCAAAACGTGCTGTATCATCATGCACAAGGAGTGAGTCTGAACACAGCATCATAAAGGTGTAATTATGCCAATGTACATTTCTTTTCCAAAATTTTAATTGCTTGCAAAGCTAACGTTTTTGTCTCGTCCACCAGAGGTGAAGGCGTGAATAAGGGATCCAAATGTCGTCCGTCTGTCCGTTGGCATTGGTCATCCGTTGTCCGTCTGTTCGTCATCCATCGTCCTTTCGTCACAAACATTATGACACATAACCCTGCAACCGTTAGTCACTTTTCAACCAAACTTATATGGTAGATGTACTTAGGAGACCTGCATGTTATGCTGCAGTTGGAGGTCACATGGTAAGTCCAAAGGTCATTTTCAGGTCAACATTAAAGTTAACGTGCAAGACTCTCTTATAACACATAACTCCGCAACCGTAATTCACTGTAGTACTAGTAGTAGTATAGTAGCAGTGGTAGTAGTAGTAGTATAGTAGCAGTAGCAGTAGTAGTAGTAGTAGTAGTAGTAGTAGTAGTAGTAGTAGTAGTAGTAGTAGTAGTAGTAGTAGTAGTAGTAGTAGTAGTAGTAGTAGTAGCAGTAGTAGTAGTAGTAGTAGTAGTAGTAGTAGTAGTAATGACAGTAGTAGTACTGATAGCAGCAAAAATACAAGTACAATATACTGGTAGTAGAAAATGAAATTTCCTTTAAGATTTCCAGTTGCCAAAACGCATCTCATTATATATTCACAGAATTCGAATTGGCTTGATTTGGGCCATTGAACCTGAGTAACTTATATCGCTTTGAAAGGGAAGAGTAAAAACAATTCAAAATTACCAATCATTAAAAAAAAATGCAAACAGTCGGTACCTAAATTACGAGGGATGAAAGTACAGGGAAATAAGAAAATAGAGTGCTCTTTTGGGATCGATTCTGCCTCATAAAATATGAATGAATTACTTGCCGATACAGTCACTGCGTATTCTAAAGCAATATAAAGGCTTGCCTCTTGTAGCTTTAGCGAAGCGTGATCGGTGGCTCTCATCTTTCAAGATTCGGCCAAACCCTTTCCATTTCCACACTTCATAAATAAACATTTTCTTTACCCCTTGTAAACTCTGTCGGTGAGCAAGCGTTAGAAGTGTGGTCACTTTTGTCTCTTTCATTCCCACCAGGGGAATCTTGGGACGGGGACCGTGTTCATCTTACCTCGGCCACGTGCCATCAGAGCTTCCCCAATGCTACATCACCAGACCAGGGGGCCTTGCATTAAGATCTCTGTCAAGATTTTCCCCAATAGATGGAACATGCTACCGGAAATCCTTGCATGTGATTGGCCAAGAGCAAGTTAGTCGGTGACAATCACTGGCAAAAACCTGTCCATGAAACGCTCCCCCCACTATGCAGCCTTCTACGGCTTCAACCGAAGCTGCGTTGCCTGGAGCCGGTCTTTACAAGAGAGCGGTGAAGTTAAATCTTTTCAAATACATTAATGGAAGTTAGAATATCGAGTGATAGTCGGGCATCTGTTCTCTCTGAAGAAGTCTTTTCAAAGAAAAGATGGTGTCCAATCGTCCCTGGAAATACCGACTGCCTACATTAGTTTAATGAATCTGGAGATTAAGAAGCTATTAGCAAAGCCGTCTGCTTTGATCAAGTGAATATGTTGTCTTGAAAGGACCATTTCATGAAGCAATAAGTCAGTTATGTTCATTGACAGCTGTTAAAAGCTACTGAAATCCTTGCATCTGATTGGCTCATAAGAAATAGTCGGTGAAAATCACTGACTATATTCGCTTCATGAAACGCTCCCGTTGTTTCTATCGTTTCTTCCAGCACGTTTCATCTGTCTCTGTATCACTCTTGAATGGTTTCATTTCATCATAACTTTCATTCTCTGTTTCTTACATCTTCTTTTATCCGACCCTACATCAAATCTATCCACAGTCACAGGCAAATGTTTTTTTTTGTGTACTCTTTGAATTTGTGTTCTAAATGTTCAAAAAGCAGAAGTTACTGATCTTTCACATCCTGATAAGTGACGCTTTCCAAGTGCACTGGAATACCCTTGTTAAAAATTTATGACTGGAAAATGCATATCATTGAGGTACCATTTTCCTTGTGGAGTGTTATGTTAACTGACGGAGAGGTATTTCTCGGGGGCCTGCAGCACAAAGCTTAGTGATCAAGTGTGGGGCTGTTTTTTACGATCGATCATACACAATAATCAATGCAATCAATCGGGGAAATGATTCCCCACGATCAATAATCGTTAAGCTTTATATTATGGGGGCCCTGAACCAGATGAGGCCAGAGATGCATTTCGCGAAGCTGATTGTCCAAGAGCTTCACTGACAACTGTTATAAGCTTCTGAAATTCTTGTGCCTCATTGGCTGACAAGGCATTTGTCAGTGAAATTCACTGTAAAGTGATACCTGAAACACCCCCTTTGAGAAGATGTCATTGAACTGAAGCAACAATTTAGTGAATTTTGGATTGATTATACTGAAAGGAGAAAAAAGGGAATTATGAAAAGAGCAGTCTAGCCAGCTAGATACAGTGCGTCCCACAAAAAAGAAACCTGTTTTCAGAGATAATATATTCACAATTATCAAATGGCCTGAATTCTGAAGTCAGGTTTAACTTAGACCATGATCTAACTCTCTGCTGAAATTATGGGAAGCCAAAAGTGTCAAAATTTTTATCAAGTTGTATGTTTCTTATGTTTACTATGCTCTTACTAAGCTGTTTTCAACTCGTCATTTCTCTTCTGGTTTACAGTCCTTTTCAGGACTACATTCAAGAAAAGAATATTCTACTCTCAAATCTCCACTTTCTCGCCTATCCATTTCCTTTTCTTCTATCCACTATTTCTATATTAAACACTCCACATGGTGTACCGTAGACCTCATCAGCGATAAGAATTTAAACTCGTCTTTCTCATTAATGCGTGGAGTGTTCATCTCATATTAGGTATCAAAATAAAGAGGAATAATTGAATTTTATGATTATGTTAAGGAAATACCATAATTTATTTTCATTTGAATTTAAACGACATGGGAATCCCGGTTTCCTTTTTCTGGGACGCACTGTATAGCCGTATGGCTTAGCCTTTATGTGGGATTGTATCTTTGAGGTTCATTCTTTGCCTTATTATGCATGAGTGATTCAATTATGATTTAATATTCTTTATTTTAGTAGGATTTCACAAAATCACCGTGTTGTACTACAGAACATGGATTGAGGAGAGATGGATTGCAGCGCCCAATTTATTCACCTTATTGGAATTTGATAGAGTTTTATCATTGAGTGATTGTTATCAGTGATGCCAAGAAGAAATGACAAAGTTTATTGACACTGCTTACCAAAATCTGTCTTTATTTGCAGAGTACTTGAAACAAACACTTACTGATAAAAGAATCAAACAAAGAAATTTCCCTATGGAGTGATTCATACCGTCTTGATCAAGAAAATACAGTACTTGTGAAAAAAAGAAATAAAAAATAAACATGAAAATACTTGTGAATAATGATTACTTGTCAGGGCATCGAATTTTGATATATTAATAGTTTTTGCATATTCACTCCAGTATAGTTTAGAGTCCACCCCCCCCCCTCATTTTCTGCAGTACAAATAACATAAAAAATCTCTACATTTCCTGTTAAAGTCGGTAATAAAAAAAATCCTGATAAGTCGGTAGAATCATATTCAATTTATTTTAAACATGTTTAGCCGTTGAGTTGATAACAGAAGTATCAATTAAGCTAAGCATCTGCTTGTGATGCAATGTGGATTTGAATATTGGGTGGTCAGGTCGGCAGCTCCTTCTTTAAAAAAATCATGATCTTTGAAAACCAAAACTTTTTCAAAAAGATTTACTCAAGATGATGACCCCCTCCTTAAAAAAACTCCACTCCTTCAGATTTGCCCCATTCAGACACCCAATAATCAGTTACATGTAACAAACAGTTAGTGTAAGAATTTGATTTATTCAACTTGTTCTAATATTTTATCATGAAAATAAATCTGTAATTTGACCTCCTGGTTATTAAGGTTCTACTTTTTTATTACACCATGTCAAATAAATGAAATATATGGATATATTAAAGCAGTAGGCTAAAATTTAACATAGTGGCTCTAATGCTTTAAAATTAAATAAAACATTAAAATCTTAGGGTATTTCTGCATTGTAATGAATACAAAGCAAATAATTTTTTTTCTCTTTTTTTCATTTTCTCCTTTGTTACTTTTTTTCTTTCTATCCTTCATCTTTTTTGTTCTGGCTCTTTGAAAAAAAATCTGATATTTTTCTACTTTGTATTTCTATTTCACTTTTTTATATTTTACACATATTCCTTATTTTCTTTCATTTTTTTCAATTTCATGTTTTCCATTCCCCTCTTTCTAAATCTTCATCCATTTCTTCCTTTTCCTTCCTTCAGTTTACGCTTGAAGCTATTTCCATTTAGGGCCTCATGATCATTGAACAATATACACTGCCCCCTTTTTCCTAGTCTGAAAGGGGAGGAAGGGGATTAAATCAGATCTCTTCATTATGGGAGGTATTTCATTCAAAGATTAACTTCCTTTAATCCTCAGTAAGCTCCAACTGTCTCTTGATGAACTCAGTTGATAAAGTGAGCTTTCTTTTGGGGGGATAAATTTATTCCAATCAATTAACACTAGTGGGATACCTATTGTGGCTGGAGAGGGGAAGGGATGATTGCTAAAAAATACTGTTATAATTTGAATTTGTGACACGTTATTAAGTTGAAATTATTTGAAATCCATAATATTCATGGATTTATTTGGAATTCTGTTCTTTTAAAGGACAAGTCCACCCCAACAAAAAGTTGATCCGAATAAAAGGGGAAAAATCCAACAAGCGTAACACTGAAAATCTCATCAAAATCAGATGTAAAATAAGAAAGTTATGACATTTTAAAGTTTCACTTAATTAAAAAAAACTTATATTCACATCCTTGTATGTATGCAAATGAGGAGACGGATAACATCACTCACTATTTCTTTTGTATTTTATTATGTGAAATATGAAATATTGAAATTTTCTCTGTTGTCGTGTGAAACAACGATTAATTCCTCCCTGAACATGCGTAATTAGCATTGTTTAATACTATATGGTTCAATCAAGTTGGTCTTTTTTGTCAAATCTGTAAAAAATGAAATATTGTATAATTCAAACAATAAAAAACAAAAGGAATAGTGAGTGAGGGACATCATCGACTGTCTCATTTGCATGTCACTGAGTTGTGCATATCACTGTTTTGTGAAAAATAAGTGAAACTTTAAAGTGTCATAACTTTCTTATTTTACATCCGAATTTGATGAAATTTTCAGCATAATGCTCGTTTGATTATTCTC
The DNA here is from genome assembly GCF_018143015.1 of Lytechinus variegatus. Taxonomy (NCBI): domain Eukaryota; kingdom Metazoa; phylum Echinodermata; class Echinoidea; order Temnopleuroida; family Toxopneustidae; genus Lytechinus; species Lytechinus variegatus. The sequence goes on along the minus strand of NC_054748.1, from coordinate 25,888,645 downwards.
CATTTATTCAAATCAACGTTTTTCATTTTGAACTCTGGAAAGAAATTAATTTTGTGAATGTAGTACTGGATGTATTGAGTATAAGCAGAGAATCCCAACTGAACACAATATCACAAAATAACATCTAAACTGAAGATGAATTTCAATCATGAAAAATTGGGTCAAAGATTGAATTTAATTTATTTGGGAGATTATACTCTTTTTGGCAATGTGACTAACAGTTGCAAATCCTGCATTTTCTAAATATTTTCGTTGGCTGAAAATCCTTGATTTCTCTTGACAAGACATGCACTGAACAATAGCACTTGTGGCTCAATTTTGCCTTCACAATTTCACCCCTTTCCCTATGCAGTAGTGGAGCAATCCACCAGTGACTGAACCATTTCTGATCCCTCATTGGCCAGAGCATCATGCATATTCATAGGTTAAGTTGTGCTCTGGTGAATACTGTGTTGTGAATGGCTAGCATCACTCCCACTCGGTCTGTGTGTAGACTTGTGAAGAGTGTGTGAGATACCACTTGCCTCAGCCTCTCATTTATTGTAGTGCACTGATGCAGTGCAGAGCTCCTGGAATATCGGGGAATCTTGGTTTTCGAAATGCATGCACTGAGAACTGTATTCATTTGATTTGATCACAATCAAAATAATTTATCTTTGGAAAGAACTTAATCAGGATTTATAATGATCTTTTTCTGTCAGCCTGGAATATTATGAATGGAGCTATAAAGCATCATCATACAAGTGCAAGGTAGGATGAAACTCATTTGTTTTTCTGTCTAACAGGAGACCTTGTTGATTCAGTGAATCCAATAGAAGGAGGTATTTAACAATTTAGATATATAGAGTATATGTTTTTGTCTGGGTTCACTGATTCTGTGATGATGATCATTTTTATCATCATCATCATTGTCAGGTTCACCATTGTCATCCTCGTCACCATCATTTTCATCACCATAATCAACTTTATTATTATTGTCAGATGTCATCATCATCACCACCATCAACATCCTAATTATAATTTCCATCTTCTTCATCCCCATCATTGTCATCATCATCAACATCATCACCACCATCGTCATCATCACCACCACTACCACCACCACCAACATCATGATCATCATCAACATAATCACCACCTTTGTCATCATCATCATCATCCATTATCATCCATCATCATCATCCATCATCGTCACCATCACCACCACCCGAAAATCATCATCATCATTCCCAAGCACCTGCGCTACCAATGCCGTCTGATGTAATTTTCAATAATGCACATGTATTCATCATCGTCACTTCGTCACTTCTTTACTTTTGTCTTTGTCATCAACAACATTATCATCATTGTTATACTACATCACAGGAATCATCTCATCTCCCCCACACACACAGACACACACCCACAAACCAGTTAGCATTACTGGTGTTACCTCCACCAACTCCTACCAGGGGTGCAAAGTATTACCCCTCTGCATGATCCCACCCTAACCCTTGAAAGTCCTCCACCTCATTTGTCATGTACTCAAGTTCGGAGCCTCAAACAATGAACGTCAAGTGGCTCAAACAAAAGCCCAGAGTTTATTGGCATGTTAACATGGTTTGCTTATTGATCTTGGGTCTATTACATTGTCTACAGATTTAGGTCATGAATAGTGAGGGCATGGAGCTATTACAGATAGCTCTATGATGAGGGTATTTGACTTTATGATGAGAGGTACATGTACAAGTGAAGCTGTAAAGAGGGATAAAGCTAATAACCTTTATAATAAGGGTAGCCTTTTCTTGTCTAACTTAAGTAGGTATTATTGGCTTGAAAGAGGTTTGATTATGACATTGATTGTGGAGTCATTTAGAGACAATATTCTGGATTACAAAAGGACAGGTGTATTAGCATATTGTCTGTCTGAAAAGCTGGCCATGACCATGCTCTTGTTGGAGGAAGAGTTTGTAATCAAACTCCAAACGTTTTGCAATTTTATATATTCTTCCAATGAGCAGTGCTTCTAATGTGCAGCACATATTCGGCAGATATGATATCTAGTCTTGTGCCTTTCATAAAACAATGAACCTGCTATATCATGTCCCAAATCAAAGTATTGATTCTGTACAAATAAATCCCTAATGGCCTAATCATTTAAATGAAACTCACTGTGCCAGATGACTGTACCAAATTAAGGAAGGCATTTTGTGTGATTTCATCACCTGTGTGATTTGTATACCCACCCCCTTGTTGTGTACTGATTCACAAATTTCTATTGAAGAATTGGAACGAAAAGTTAAAATTGTCTGGTACATCTTAGACTATTTTCCAACCTCTAACAACAGCAAAAAATAACAAATCTTCCTATGTTTTGCCCAATTTTGTTCATATATCAAGACTAGGTTAGGGTGCACCTGGCCTTACAGAGTATAGATTATAGCAACAATAGAACGAGAACATTGTTGTCTTTATTAACCCAGAATAATTGCCCCATAAATAATAGAGTGATGTTGTTATTGGGCCACTGTAATATCATTCTCAGTTTAGATGGACAATAGTTTATAATCAGAGATTAGCGCTTGGCAATTTGCAATAAGCTGTGAGCTACTGGATCTCAAACAAGGACTAATTTTTATTCATTATCTTTTGTAATATTTGAATGATGCTGTGATTATAATGACTTAGTTGCATTTTGCCAAATCACAAGTTTGTGTGAACATGGACATTCTATGGTATCAAGATCATTTTTTTGTAATTGATCCCCTTGTTTTTCTATATACCATTAATCTGAGCCTAACATGTAAGAACTTAAGCTCATGGCCATGATGGCTCATTGTAACTGGACATAAATCTCTCTACAAAATAAAATTGATAGATAAGCCTACTTCATGTTCATGTCACATTTATCGGAAGTAAAGGAAAAGACCAGGGCTCCCTTATCCCTGTCTCCCTCTCCTTACCCCGCACCTATCCTGCCCCCCACCCCTATCCATATTCCTTTACATCTCTGTTTCTTATTTTCAGTGATCTATTTTCAGTTATTCTTTAAAACACGTACCTTCTCTCCTCCCCATCTTTTGAAATAAAAATATATGATAATGTAAATGATGCAGTATAATTTTCCCCATTAAATGTAAGAATGATATTTGGTATGGGATTTGATAATGCCAAGGAGATACATGTATGTATCTCCTTGATTATACATCCCTCCAGGGTTTTTCTAGTTTGGTCGCATTTCTAGAAATTAATGTTTGCATATTGATTAGTCTTGGTATACAAAAGAACCCTTTTCTGAAGATGCCCCAATATATCTGCAGCCCCCACCTATTAGGCTAGTCATTTGTCTGCATTTAAAGGTCAAGTCCACCCCAGAAAAATGTTGATTTGAATCAATAGAGAAAAATCAGACAAGCACAATGCTGAAAATTTCATCAAAATCGGATGTAAAATAAGAAAGTTATGACATTTCAAAGTTTCGCTTATTTTCAACAAAATAGTTATATGAACGAGCCAGTTACATCCAAATGAGAGAGTCGATGATGTCACTCACTCACTATTTCTTTTGTTTTTTATTGTTTGAATTATACAATATTTCAATTTTTACGAATTTGACGATTAAGACATCCTTGCCTGAAGCACAAAATGTTAAAATAATGGAATTCCATGTGTTCAGGGAGGAATGAAACTTCATTCCACGTGACAATGACGAGAAAATGAAAATATTTCATATAATAAATTACAAAAGAAATAGTGAGTGAGTGACATCAACTCTCTCATTTGGATGTAACTGGCTCGTTCATATAAATTTTTTGTTGAAAATAAGCGAAATTTTAAAATGCCATAACTTTCTTATTTTACATCCGATTTTGATGAAATTGTCAGTGTTATGCTTGTTGATTTTTTATCTTTTTATTCAAACCAAGTTTCTGTTGGGGTGGACTTGTCCTTTAAGGAGGATGTAAGGTTCTTTAACAGCTTTAGCTCCCTATTATACCATTCCTTTTTTACCTCCATGATTATACCGTTGAAAATGTACCTTTGGAAAGTCCTATTCTAGTCATCTCATGTAACATATTGCCTGAAATAATGATAATGCAAGGAACTCCCGCTTCCCTCGATATTAGAAGAGAATTCACTAATTGGCTTGGTACCATTCATGGCATGACCAATAAACATTGAACAGACATGGTGGATATATTATTAGACATCGAAGGCTCAACAATTGGATGTACTTTTTATTACTTGAAAGGAACATTTATCATGTGAAACGTGACAATCATCGCAAGCAATTAGATGTATAGGCTTATTGAGTTGATTAATTTTATTGGTTGAAATGGTATGATGCTAAGTATGACTGACAGTGATAAAAAATAAATGTATGCATTATTATTAAGACAAAGGCCCTACGTTTCAAGCAGGGAGGGGATTAGGAGGTAGTTCATTCCCTAATACCTTGGTCACATTTGCTCTACGGGGGCTGTTCGGCGAGTCGAAAACGGCTGTTTCATTATCCGTTTTATATCCCCACTTGTTCTTTTGTATTTTATTTTATGAAATCAGATTTATTCAAAATTTTTCCTCCAAGAACTAGAAAAATTGGATTGACAACTGATTTAGTGCATTATACATTTATTGCTGCAACTTATTTCATTATAAGGGAAACATACTATTCACACAAGTATGAAATAATGAAAAAAATATGATTTTATGAAATAACATAAGAAAACGGAAAGTGGGGATGTGATATCATCAACCCACCTAATGAATATTCATGACGACTGTTTTCATTAAGTTTTGCTAAATTCTAAACTTCAATAACTTTATTATTTCTTATCCGATTTTGATGAAGTTTGATTCAAACCACCTTTATGTAGTTGGACAAAAAATGTTAAAACGGCTTTTTTCGACTCGCAGTACGGCCGCCGTAGAACAAATATGACCATGGTATTAGTAAACCAGTGGCAAATATTCAAGCAGCAAACCTATTTATCAGGGTGATGTTCGATTGTGTCACCCCCCATTAGAGTGGCATTAAATCTGTGCCTACAGGTACATACATAACAATAAATAAAATAGTTGAATATCAAAGGATTTAGCAATTAAAGCAAAGATTCAGATTCAATTTGAATTCAGTTGTTTATCTGATTGCTAAATCTAAAATACTAATTTGATAAATATATAAAAAAAAATCAGTGTATCACTGTTGGTTTAATGTATAAATACAGCATGGAAAATATATCTCCATGCTTTTTACATGCATGTTACAGGTGCATAATTTCCTCATGAGCAGTTACCATAGAAGCGAATGGCGTGGAACTGTTATGATGGTTTATTTCATAATTGGATGTTTTCCACACTAGTGAATATCAACACGAATGTTGCCACAAAGCCGACATGAGTGGATTTAAATTTTTTGAGCTGTCAGCACTACTGATTGACATTGTACTCATAAATGTGATTTTCATGATAAGTAATTTTTTTTTGGGGGGGTTGTTTGATAAAATGTAACTGATTTTTGAGTTATGAATGATATTATGATGGCATATGGAAAGCTGAAATAGTGCTCTAAATTAAATTAATGATAATTGTTCTTTTGATTAGTTCTTACACAAGACCCTATGCATTATTCAACAATATTTAGTTGTAGTAGGTGGATCTACATAAATGGGTATGGTGGCTCAGTGGTAAAGTGCCCTCCCCATGATTGGAAGGTTGTTAATTCGATCCCTGGCAAGAGTCATAGCAAAGACTTTTAAAAATGGAACATGCTATCTTGCTTGGCGCTTAACATTTAGATTGGAGAAAGGTAAAGATAACTATGAGGCTGTTATCACTACGTTCCTAAAACTAGTTTACTGGAAACTAGTTTAGTGGAAACTAGTTTAACGCGTAGTGAGAACGGTCAAAGCGGTCTTGGAAGCGATCTTCCAAACCAGTTTGGAAAACCACCTCGCGATGTAGTTTTCAAGATTGCTTTGCCTTGTTAAACTGGTTTTAGCGTAAGTGAGGACACAACCGTTCTTCGGGAAGCGATCCTCGCACATTTTGAGCGCGCTACTCCACATGACAGGTGTAGAGTGTCTATGGTGCGGTTTCAAATTTTGCGCGAAACGTGTTACCCCACTGAGAGCGTCTCCATAGCAACAAGAGCGCTTTACGTGAAGTGAATTTGAAAACCACTTTCGTTGTGATTAAGTGAGAATGCTAGTATTAAGCGATCTTCCAAAGTGGTTTCCTGAATCGGTTTCCAGTAAACTAGTTTTAGAAAGCGTAATGAGAACAGCATCATTGTTATGTCACTCCTGGCCGGTAGAGCAGATTCCTAACTGAAGTGGCTATACCCTGTGGCTGTGTACACTTGAAACATAGAATTAGAAATGAGAAATCTCATGTTGTCATGTCAATTATTTCACGCAATACTTGTGAAAAGATTTTCACTTTGTAATTGGATTTATATAAATCTGACAGCTGATATATGATTCTTACTTTTCTTCATATTCATAGGATTACAGAAATTTGTCATCCTTTTTTTCTGGAAAAAAATATCCTTGATTATTGTAAGATACCTTGTATGTCTTAAAAGAAAAAGAAATCCTTTTTATTACTGCAATCACTTTTCAAGGGTACGATTTAGATTATTATTATGAAGGTGAATGAAACTGTCAAAATTTTCAGTTTGTTTCTTTTTCCCCTCAGAAAGCTCTTTTTTATTTGACTAAAGCAACTAGCCTTGCATGCTTAATTGGTTTCTGAGGACATAAGTAAAAAACAACAATTCTTTGTTCCTAAATGTTCTAGCCATAAAAGCTCTTAAAAATACTTTGTCCATGTATTCTAAAATAAGATTTAATGTAAACTCTGGTCTGAAGTTGTGGTTAAGTATGAGTAGCCAAATGTGAGAAATATTTTACAGAACAGGTTCATTTATCAGCTTCAATATCTGTTATACATGTACCTCGGTCACATTTGCTCTTTGGCGGCTGTACGGGGAGTCGAAAACGTTTTTTTTTTTGCACCAGCTACATTATTATAGGTGGTTTGAATACAACTGCTGTTTTGGACTTGCTGTACGGTGCCATAGGGGAAATGTATCTGAGGTTTTACTCGGATCATTACTGTCTGAGGATAATAACTGAATTATTTTTCTTTGCCATTAAGACATGGTGAAAGATCGAGCACAGTAATCATAAGAAGCATATATGTAATTTGTAATTAATTCTTTTTTGACATTTTTGGCTTTCCATAAGTTTAGCACAGAATTTAAGTTAAAGTGATTGGCTAACATTGATTTGACTTTTAAAAAATCTGAGCTAGAAGGTCACACCAGAAAAAATCGTGTCCGGAAATCATTAGTGCTTTAAAAAGTGAAATATAAAGTGGCCGGAAACACCATCTTAATTTCATCCCATATACTTATGTGTTCTATTTAAGCCTCTTTAAGACCCCTAATTACAAAATTGGATTTTGCCTTGTATTTTTAGCTTTTCATTCTCAATAATGGTTGTTTTCAGGGTTTTTTTAGTTCTTATCATATGTACTTTTACACATGTTTCATCTTGGTTTGAGAATTTTTTTTAATCGGCTGCTCACAAAGTTAAATAATACCTTTAAGCCAGACTTCTGAATATGGGCAATTGGGTGTTGGATATGTTTGCTATGTAGGGTTCAATGTCCATTTATCTTGAAGGTAGATTTAAATGTTTAGAATCCAAATTCAAATTTACCATCAGTGTAAATGATTTAGTTATTTACTTTTGGATATTAGGTTTGTTTAGTACCCCTCAAGGACCTATACATGCAAGTCAATTCACACTGACACCTTATTTGTTGAAATCTGATTTTAAATAAAAACATATCTTTTGTATGAATAGCTCTATGCAGAAGCTATAGGCCTATTTTTACAGGAGATAAATTCATGTTTACTTGCTAAATGCATTTGTTTACCATTTGTTGATAGAGTAATGCTTGGTTATTCAGATTACACCTGAAATATCTAATTGTGGTTTAGTTCGAATCTTATGATTTTAATCAATTATTCACTTGCAGTGTAAATGCCCTCTTGTTTACAACATGATATTAGGCTTTGTTAGAAGGTGAATTCACATTTGATATTTAATTGTGGTAAAGATAAGCTCACCATGATTTTCTGCGATATTTACTTGCAGTCTAAATGCTCCCTTGTTTACTACTGGATTGTAGGATTAAATTCTAGGTCAATGCACACCTATCTGATTTGGTAAAGACTTAAACTTATGACTCAAATGGAAAGATACAATTGAAACGTTTAATGGTGTTTAGTCCAGTGAACAAAGTGAGATCATGAGCTATAAACAGAGATCATGAGCAATAAAAATCAATGAGAAAGAAGTCAAGCTATTAAATCTTCTTAGTATTATCCAGGAAGTGGAGTCTGGGATTAGTGGATTAAGCAGGGGATTAGTGCATGATCTATCCTACTTTGAGACCCATTACAGCCCTCTTACACCTCTTTGTATTGAATAGTATACCAGGCAAAATAAGTGGAATCTGCACTTCAACTTAAAGAAAGAATTTAAAGAATGAAATTGCAATTTTAAAGAGTAAAATTGATTGAAGTTAGCAATATTCATGGAAAGTTGAAGCATTCATTTGACTAGGGTGCGTTTAATTTTCAAATTTAAATATCAGCATCAATTATGATGAAAACGCCATTGCAAAATGTGGGTATAATGAGACTGTGATAATGATTCGTGTTCCTGTTTAAATTTGAAAATAAACATTGAACACACCCCTTGACCATGTGCAAATTTACATTTGACTCTAAATAAAAAACAAAATAGATTTTTTTTTCTGGAGAGGTGTGCAAGCACCTGGCCCTGCCATTTTGCAGACACCTGTTGAATACTATGGATCAACTATGATCTAATATACCAAGATTTGAAAGGCATCTTTCTTACTACTTTTCTAAATTACTGAAAACTAGTTTAACGTGTAGTGAGAACGGTCGAAGCGATCTTCCAAACCGGTTCAGAAATCCACCTCGTGATGTAGTTTTCAAGATCGCTTTGCCTCTTTAAACTGTTTTTAGCGGAGGACACAACCATTGTTCGGGAAGCGATCTTCACACATTTTGAGCGCACTACTCCACACAACAGCTGTAGAATGCCTACGCTGCAGTTTCGAATTTCGTGCGAAACGTGTCACCCCACTGAGAGCGTTTCCATAGCAACAAGATAGCTTTACGTGAAGTGATTTTGAAAACCACTTTCGTGTGATCAAGTGTGATCACGCTGATCACGCTAGCAAAGCGATCTTCCAGCTTGTTTCCTGAATCGGTTTCCAGTAAACTAGTTTTGGAAAGCGTAATGAGAATGGCCTCATATTCAAAATGAATTTATGAGCCCCAGACCTCTTCCAGACATGAGAAAGTAAAAATCATGTGACTGCCATCCCAGTGTGATTGGCAGTGATCTTTGAACTTTGACCTTAATGTTCTCATGACTAGTGTGCTGTGGTATGTGGGGGAATTAGCGAGGAATTTGACAATAACCTGTGACATTATTAAGGTATGATGTACATGTAGCCACACTGCCTCTTTTTTTCCTTATCCCTAGAAAATTGGTGGGGCTAAAAAAAATATTGTGTGTAGAAGATGTTCACAAATTTTCCTACGAGAAAAAAAGGCAATCACTCCAACTGCTTGCAAAACGAGAAGAAAAGAGAGTCTAACTACTTCTGATGAAAGACAATGTATTATGCCAACTCTGAGTCATGTGGAAGGAGGGGGGGATGTCTGAGCTCATACTTTTTTGTATTTATATGTCCTGAGCTCATACTTCTCTTGGATAAGTGTCTGTGTAGAATTGTAATAACGATAGGCCTATTACAAGCCTATCATTTTCTTTAAAAAAAAACAGTGTTCTACTAATCTTATTCTTGGCATACTGCCATGTCATTCATATTTATCAAAAGAAAATATTCGACCGAAGGCCACATTTTGCTTCAAAATTTTGTTTAACACTCAGACTAATCTCACGTAGTTGGGAGAAGGCATTATTGTTCGTAAGAAATAGAAATCACTGAATTATGAAACTTGCAACATTGATGGTGGCCTTCTGCCTTTGTGTATAAAACAATGTCCAATGTCATGAGAAAAGTTGAGACAGAAGTTTTATCTTTTAAGCATACAATGTATGCTCTCGACTTTCTTACCAGGATCAGAATAATGAAATATGTATTATCCTTGTTATAATGCCCTTTGACTTCATTCTCATTGATAAAAAATAAGAAAAAAAGTGATTGAAATGTGAGATAATTCATGTACAGTCGGTCTAAATACAAGAAGGGTCCACATGTCAACTAGTAACTTGATTACGTCTGTGTCGAAACTAATTTGACACGAAACCATTATTTTTATAAACTTGTTTGGGAAGCTTTTGAAAGTTGTGCTGAACGTGCTATCATACTTTGTTTTGACTCAATTATCACCCAAGTTCAGCAAATCTCATGCAAATTGTCACTTGCAATTTTGAACTTAAAGCCTGATTGTTCAAAATACAGTAGAGAGAAGTGACTTTTTTAAAAAAGGTACCCTAACCTTTTTTTTCTTTCTTTGGTGTTTCATGTTTCCATCTAACGTTCTTTATTCAAGCGATTTTACAGGAGACTACTTATCTTTGTTCATCATAGACTAGTTCATCATAATTATTTACGCCTTCATTTTTCAAGCTTTAATAGTCAAGATTTTCTGATTATAAAGAAAATAATTAATACTTCTCTAAAAAAAAATCACAATGTATTTGTTCTGTAACAGTCACACACATGGAATCATTATTCTACACATTTTGAAAGATTTAACAAACTCTGCAAAATACTCTCTATAAAAGAGTTGAAGTCAGACGTCATTATGAAAGATTAAAAAAACTTCCTAAATTTTACGACCAACTTGTGACCTAAGTAGTATTTTGATGGATTAAAATGTCAACAACTTACAATGGTTTTTGGACAGGAGGGAGTGATGCAGAAAGATCTTGTCTCTTTAATGTGACAAAGAAGATAATACAGTAGATGTTATTGCGACCTCTTCGCACAAGTTATTTATGTGTATAAATCACAGAGAAAACATGATTCAGTGTGAATGTTACTGTGAAAGATTGTTGAATAGATAAATCTTTTAGCCGTATCAACCCACCGAAAATGGATGATGGTCATGATCATCAGTTAAAGATTATTTTATATTTAAAGGCTGTTACATCGTTCTGTGCAAGTTGCGCAACAAAGTTTTGAGCATGTTCAAAAGTTTTCTGCATGCAAACCAGACTTGTGTGCACTTTTTCGGGCAACTGCATGTGATATTAAATCGGGCAACTGCATGTGATATTAGCATTTGCAAAAGGGTGGAGTAAACTTGCCAGTTCAAGAGAAAATTTTTTGTCACTAAAGATGGTTGAAGATTAGATATCATCATTACAGCAAAAAGTTTATGATGAAGAGCATTAATTATGACCATTCCATGCTTTGTGTAGTTTTAATGGACATTTTCTTATTTAGCCAAAATTTAAGTGAAAAAAATGCATGTACTCATAGTTTCATTACTGTGTTGGTATGGAGCTTTTAGAAAAGGCTATTTTAGCATCACAATACAGATGAAATGTAATGAAGTACCATAAAATGAAACCTGTGGTGTGAATGGGGTGATAAAGGGAATAAAAGAAGTAGAAGGAAAAGATGTTTATGATCGATTCAGGCTGTGGATCGCCTAGAGTAGTTGTAGGTAACATTTTGTATGATGGATCAAAAGAAGAATAACAAGTTGACATCTTGTTTCCTTTTGAGTCTGTATGATCGATGCACTCAATTTATCAAATGCCATGTCGGTATCATATCACGGATCTACTTTGTATACAAGAAGTGTGATTACTGAAGATTTATTTACTCTGTTTGGAAATAGAGAAAATAAACTTTTGATAGCTAGAGTTCAGCTCAGGGTCTTGAAAATTTGCAGTGATAAAAAGAAAGAAGGGGCAAAGTTGCATAAGTCAACATTCCATAAGTCAAATATCCACCGAAAGTCAGAAGTGTTTTTCAGATAAAGTCATAGTTTGAATTTGTTCTATGTTAAGTAGATTTCAGAAGTAAATTAGGGAAATTAATTAATGAACATCTGAAGGGAAAATGATCTGAACATTAACTAATGCAGCTATATATATGTTTGGTTTAATTGACAATATTGATTGATTTGTCTGTCATGTATTATATCACAAAATTTTAAATTGAAAAATAAAATGGAAAAGGATTAGAACAATATTCAAAAATTAGTATACATCATATACTTCATTTATGTCTGCACTTTAAATTCTATAGTTCAATTTAAAGTAGGTCGCCAATTACTCGATAATTTATGCAGAAGGCGGAAATTGGAACACTGAATTAGGAATCTCTTAAGTACCTGTGAAGGGGCAAACTATTGCCTTCTTCGTTTTTTTAATTACATATCAAGTGGTAATCTGACATGTTCGTTCATTTATTTTTTTTATTCAAAGTGATTGAAATTTTCTCCAGAAGAGGTTTGAAAGATGTTAATTTTCAAAATGAATTCATACATGTACAGTTATTATCAAATATTTTTTATGAATTTCAAATATACCATACCCTTTATCTCACGTTGCAATGTTGGGAAATACTCCTACAGAAAAAAAAACTCCCCCTCCAGAGATTCATTCTTAATTTCATTGATTTGTCCAGACAAAGCTGTAAATATTGACCCACCAAACTGGATTTAGATGATATAAAGATAAGATTTTTATGTAACAATTGATCCATTGGAAATTATACATTGTATTTGGATTTATATTTTAAAGATTTTTTTCTCATGAAAACCATGTTGATATACAGCCCTCCTTATTATCGTCCAAGTTGATTATAATACCAAATATGTTGCCAAATTGGTGATTTGTTGATCGGAATGCACTATTTGTATCAAATTCTGACCTACATGTTGAATAGCATAGATAATTGTGTCTACATGTATTATAATAGAGGAGTAGCCCCCAGGATAAACTATTGCTTCAGTCTCACGAACGAAATTGATTCCAAACAGACTGATAATATGTCATTAGAAATAACGTGATTGGTTTGGTCAACATGGAGTAGGTCTCACCATTGAGACAGGGGCAATAAAATTGATGGAACATGTTATTATATACATGTAGACCAAAAGAATGGAAATTATCCTGTATTTCATTGAAATTTGCATCTCTCTGTCCTTGGATGAAGCAGTACATGTAGTTTGGGATGGACTAGGGGTGGTTTTGTGGTTGATTCAGTCTCAAATTTGTTGCAGGTTGCGGTTTTCTTGAGGAATCAAAAGATTGAAAAGACAAATTTTGACTCGAGGCATCAAATGTCTGTGCTTTATGTGCACCGTATGAAAAATTAGTTGAGTAAAGTACAAGATATGTATTCATATTGGATGGAAATCTATTTTGCTTCGCTGATGAGACCTAAATGAGACCTCAAAATTATTGTGTTGAGATTTATATTTTTTAATGATTGGTTATAAAAATAGGGGAAAAGATAGTCTGCACTTCCCTTCACCCCACAATGAAAAAAGAAAATGATCAAAATGGCATTCTTCATTTTTACATAATATTTGGCCTAATTGTGAGACGCTAACTTCTTTACGTATTTTAAATAGGTTTCAAATGTCAGGTCTTACTATTGTAAGCTCTTGTACAACCTTATTTCAATTCTTTTTATTGCCATAGCTCGTAGATTAATTTAGTTACTGTAGCCTATCTAGAAAATCAGGCCTTTATTTTTGTGGCATTAAGATAGTTTTGCAACTTTTTTCAGCTGCCTGCTGCCTATGATTTCCTTATTATTTTTCCTTCAAACTTGCATGTAATCTAAATAATGTAGCTAATCTTTTTGTAATATATACAGGCATATCTTTGATAATCTAATCGTTGAGAGTTGTAGCAAAAGTCAGCCATCAAGACCCGACCAGGGGAAATTGTACTACAAGAGAAAAGCCTGTATCTATCCTTATTCATGACACCCATCCCCAAATCTTTATAAGTTTCAAACCATTATGGTAATTTTGTTGTTTTCTTCCTCTTTTTTTATCCAATCCCTTGATCCAGGAGAGCATCTTGAAATAATATCCCGGGCACAGAGGAATATCTGGCCCAGTTTTCTAGCGGATCACCTTCCTTTATCCAATTTGTCAACTGTCCATCCATATTTATTTTTTTCCGTCATACCCTGGCTCCTCTTGACTCCTGGCTGATTTTAGACTTTTTAGAATCCTACCCATGTGACGAATATCAATTTCATTTCAATTTGCAAGATTCCAAAGCCTTTCTACATCTTGAGGATATTTTACACTTCCCTTTAGGAAAAATACCTGATATTTTTGCAGCTCAACTCTAAAATTATGTGGTATTTTTCCAATATGAAACAATCCCCCAAAGAAAAATATGTATTTTTCAAAATTGCAGAGAAAATATGGTGCAGCCCTATACCCACAAGATGATTATCAGTTTCATTTCAGTTTGCTAGATTCTAAAGCAATTCTGCATCATTAGGCCCTTTTTACACCTTTCAATTATGAAGAATACTTGGCTGTGTGAAACTTGTGATATCACTTCCCAAGAGAAAATGTATTTTGCGAAATTGCATTTAAAAAAAGAAAGGGAATTTGCAAAGAAGAATGCACCAAGCACAGTCAAAATATAGCCTTTTGCTTTTTCTTTTTGAAGAGGGGGGGGGGGCAGAAGTGGGGCAACTTGCTCATGAAAATAGGAAGCAACTTGAAATATATAGAGTTCTTGCTTTTGTTGGGGGGGGGGGTCTGCTACTCAATTTTTGTTAGCATCATGTTGAGCATATATGAATATCCCAAATTATGAAAAAGGTCAATTTCGAAGAAAAAATCTTTTGCTTCCTTTATCATCGGGAACAAATAGCCTTAAATGAGCACTGTCATACAGTAGGGGTTTTTGCTTAATTTCTCTCTAATTTGAAATGGAGTGGAGACGTAGTCTGCAGGCACAGACCCTGGTTGAAACTTTGATCAACAAGTGTGTCTCCATGCAAAGACTAGCACATACAAAGGCATGAGTAGGCTTCAATTCAGACCCTTAAAGGGGAAGTTCACCCTGAAGAAAACTTTGTTGCAAAAAAAGCAGAAAAATAGTAAAAAAATATTGGTGAAGGTTTGAGGAAAATCCGTTAAAGAGTAAGAAAGTTATTAGAGCTCAAAGTTTTGGATTTGTGACGTCATAAACGAGCAGCTGCCCCATGTGTTACGTAATATAAAATGTATGAATTTCACATATTGCATGGTTCCTGATGACTTAATTTTGTTTTCTATTCATGATTGGATGTGAAATGATTTGTCTATTGATATACAAAAGGTACAGTGAAAACCATTTTCAATTTTCTTAGAAAATGACATTTCATTGATTTTTTACCATTCGCTATGTAGGAATGCTGCTCGCATATGACGTCACAAATCAAATAATTGAAATTCTAATAACTTTTTAATTACTTGATGAATTTTTCTCAAACCTTCGGCAATATTTTTTATTATTTTTTCTGCTATTTTTACAATAAAGTTTTTGTCAGGGTGAACTTCCCCTTTAACTCGAGTGAAGGGTCTGCACAGCAGGCTAGGGACCTAGAGGGGAGGGGGTAGGACCAATATGCTCACATAGAATACATCAGCTCAGTCATGTAGGACCTTTTGCTCCCTTTGCATCCAAGTCTTTATATTAAAACATAAATCATCTTTAAAACCTCAGACATTGAGTCTGTTGTGGCTTGCACTCGGCAGAGTTACAGCACGATTTCGACCTTGAATCAACAAACTTCATATTCAATCAATTCTGATCAAATTTGACCAGTGCTATTCACTTGATTTTCTGACACAGATCCCATGGGAGTCAACATGAATGCTAGGTAGGTTCATTCAGACAAATTATTATTTATTTAACAGAAATAGAAATAAAAATCTTAATGACTGTCCATTACATTACCTTGTTAAATGTTGTAGGCAAGGCTCCATATTAACTTTTTTTTCTTTGTGGCCCAATTGGTCCACCAAAATCATCCATTTCATATTCTTGGTAGCCCAAAAAGCAAATTTGGTGGCACTAAAACAATAGAAATGATTACAATTTATCAAACTTTGGTAGCCCTACTGGGCCACCAATTGCAGGCTTTTACAGAATTTTATATATAATGTTTTATTGTCCAACTTAATGGAAATTCATTTTGTTTACATGCAAACATACAAATTACAAATATACATAATCAAGGAGAGACAAAATTGATACAAAATACTGGCATGCACGTAATACATTCGTTCTTATATATAAGACGATTAAAGGAGTATAACGAGATCATTGCTGAAATAAGAACAACAAGGAGGCATATTCGGTGTAATTATCATTACCATCATTCTAAAACTGTTAAATAAGTAAAAGTATCGGGTCATTTTATTTTATTTATTTATTATTATAATTTTGGTGGCCTGACTCATTTTTGGTTGCCCCAGGCCTCTGCTAATGTCGAACCCTGTTGTAGGTCTATATCTAGGTCAAGGGTGTTCACATTAAATATTGATACAGTTACAATAATGAAATATGAAGCTGATAAGCTGATCTAAATGAGCACAAAGAAGCAAGCATGAGTTGCAACGTTTTGATTGCTAACTGTTCGACTTCATCTTGCAAAAACAATGAAGACATAATTGACTAATCCAAGACAGCATGATACTTTGAATGTAATACCATCATTATAATCATATTCAGTAGGTTCTGAATCTACTTGCTATATGTTGTAAAGATCTTCATTGCAAATGCTTACTCCTCCCTAAAATTTGTATTTGTAATTTAAGATCTGGATGTTAATTACAGCCAATCTATATTCACTTAAACTGTCCATTATAGAGTGTACAATATTGTGCCATCCAAAATATGAATAATTGGTTGTCAATACTTTTACAATATCCAGAATTTTATCTTATTGCTTCTCATACAGTGAATTATGATAGTCTGAATGACCCTACAGTATGAGAAACACGTTTTCTAAATGCAAATAGATGCTAATCAGTGCAAACTGGCTTCACGGTTCATATTTTCTTTGAACATGTGGTTTGACAGTTCTAACAATAAACCTGAGCATGATAATGTCTTTAATATTTGAACTTGAAAATCAAACTTATGGCTGTGCAGCATTAACGTTTTGACCATGTTTGAACATGTTGGCATGTTTTGTAGAGAGACTTGACTTACTACAAAGATAATTAGCTTGATTTTGCATCAGTATGCAGAGCACAATTTTTTTACCTTGCTCTCGCGCTGCCATTCCTGCATTTGAATCAACATCTTTTCACTTTAAATTAGAATCTGCAAGGCTTGAATGTTCGGCTGGTTACAATATCCACATCCAGGGTGCTACATAACTTTTTGGAAGCACTTGCCCAGTTGGACAAGTAAATTTTTTAATAGTTGGAATATACTTGCCCAAAAATATATTTCACTTGCCCGAAAAAATCCTTGAAAAAAAGTTTTACCTCTTCAAAAGAAAGTTTTGCGGTTCTATAAACCATTGACCTTTTTCTCTCTTTTGACATGAACTGATCTACCTTGTTATTGCATTTCGTTTTCCTGTGATTTCCAGTGATTTTATCTTGCCTGCCATGACCAAAATTAGGGTCAATATCATATCGACCCTAATTTTGGTCATTCTGTGAGAAATTCTGCTTGCCCAATTCGGACAAGTAGTTTTGGTCTTTACTTCAAAACACTTGCCTGACTCTAACTTTTACTTGCCCCAGGCAATCGGGCAAGTGCTTATGTAGCACCCTGACATCCAATGTGTATTTATCTTTATTAAGTAAATATGAAATTTAGATTATAACTCCAGAAACACACTCTTTACATGATTTTGGTTGAATAACACATTTCCTTCATGTTTTTATATGTAGGCCTATAATTTTTGCCACTTTGACCATGTGAGATTGTGCACCAATGTATTTGATTGGTCCCTTAAAACTAAGCATCAAGACCCCCCCCCCTTCCCCTTCTCCCTTATGACCATGAAGTGCCATAAACAATATCATAACAAAACAAATTTGACAACAAACAGAAGAGGAATAAAAGAGGGGAACTGGTATACTACAGAATATAGCTGAATATATTATATAGAACAAAATTAACCTATATCCTGAGATATAACCGAGAGGAAGTCTATGGAAAACATGTAATGTACTGCAATTACATTGTATCAAAGGGGTCAAAAGAGGACCAGTAAATGATCAACCATTAGATCCAAATGAAACCTCACAAATCTCATAACGATCTACCTATTAAAAAAGCTCACAAACAATATTGAAATGTCTTTAGATACAACAGTTTTGATAAGTCTTTCAGCTTAATACTCGTCTCCTCACTGCTCGCAACAAACACATCGTCCTCTTCCTTCAATTTCCCGTGGGGACCCTTTCGCCACGAACAAACGATGTATCCTCTCCACTCCAGGCGTGAAACCTACAACAAAAGCGTCTGTAATATCCGGAAAATTAGTCCCCAAAAAGGCAGAACTGCCGGCATATCTTTTGTATCCTAGTGTTTTTGAATATTTTTGGAAGTGTTTCTTAGGTGTGAGTTTCAGGCGAGTCGTTGCTGGAGGAGGATTTTGTAATTTATATTATTGAGTGTGTGATGCGGAGAGCGAATCTCTTTTGGGGAAAGACAGATATGGGCCCGGTCTTACAAAGAGTTGCGATTGATCTGATCAACCTCAACTGTATGGAAATCCATCAATGTCATAATTTTTCCTGAAGGAAATTTGCACAATGTCCCTTTGTAAACAAAGAGAAGCACACTGAATATTCAAGAAAACAATGAATGTATGAATATACATCGTATCTAGAAAATATTTTGAACGAACATCCATTTATGAAATTGATGTTGCTGGCTTTCCATAGTTGTGGTTGATTGAATCGATTAATCGCAACCCTTTGTAAGACGGGGTCCTGGAGTAGATGAAATGGAAACCAAACAATGTTGCGTTCTCTCTATCAGGGATATAAAGTTTATTATTGATTTGAAGTATCCGTCAGAAATTGCTTCAGTCTCCAAAGTGTTGATGGAAGCAACAACGAGAAAGAGAGAGAGAGAGAGGATGAGAAAGAGAGAGAGAGAGAAGAACCAATAAAAAAAGGAGATAGAAACTTTGAAAGATACATGTAGAGGTGCAGACAAATAAGTAGAGTGACAGAGAGACAGGGAAGGAAGTAAAATAATGAATTGATAGAAGACAGACTTTTAACGAACAAATACTGTAGGCTCATATATGTGTTTCATTTATGAATGACACTGCAAATAGACGCAAATTGTAATCAAATAGAATTAGTACACAGATCTTTTTTGAGATGTTGAAAACATCTGCAGTTTGATCAGTCAAAGGCTATAGAAGCATATTTTGATGTTACAATTGATGGAAATTCTAGAGTTGAATTTAAAAACACCAAGGCTTTGTAACTGCGCGTATGGCTAATCTACCCCCTACCAAACAATTCCCTGTCCCTCCGATGCAGTCACAATTGGTCTGCACATGTAGACCAGTATCAACAGAGTGCTAGATAAATCTGGAGATGAATAGATGAATGAAACAAAGAATAAAACCCCTTTAATCCTTCCCGCCTGATGTATCTTGCATACAGATTTAATAAATAGAAGGGTAATTACACATCTCTTTATATATTAACCAGCTGCTGGCTTCCTGCTCAAGCGTGGAACATTGATGGGTCTTTAATAATAAAGCGAGTGTTTTTGCTTGCCATTTTCAGGTCCATATTACATTGCAACATAGCATGCTCCTCAGAAACAAGAAGAAGCAGTACGTCCTCCGTGGAATTGCAATCACGATGAGCGTTTGTGTTGAACATTTACAATGAAAGTTTTCGGTGAGCTTTTGTGGTGAGCGTTTGCGATGAGCATTTGCAATGAGCGTTTGCGATGAGCATTTGCGATGTGTATTTGTGATGAGCATTTATGATGAGCATTTAGGATGATTGTTTTTGATGAGCATTTGTGATTAGCGTCTGTAATGAGCATTTGCGACTTCATGAGCATTTACCATGATCACTTATAATGGGTGATTAAGATGAGTTTTTGTGATAAGTTTTTGCGTTGAGCATTTATGATCAGTTTTGTGATGAGTGTTTGCTTTGAGCATTTATGATGAGTATTGCGATGAGTGTTTGCGTTGAGCATTTATGATGAGTTTTGCGATGGGTGTTTGCATTGAGCATTTATGATGAGTTTTGTGATAAGTGTTTGCGTTGAGCATTTATGTCTATGTGAGACAAAATTTCTCATAGAGCTCTATGCCTACATTTTTTGTGATGAGTGTTTGCATTGAACATTGTTTGCGTTGAACATTGTTTGCAATGAACGTTTATGATGAGTGTTTGCGTTGAGCATTGTTTGCGATGAACATTTATGATGAGTGTTTGTGTCTGCAATGAGCACTGGTGATGAGCATTTCCAATCAACGTTTGTGATGAGTATGTATGATGGGTGTTTGAAAACACTTGATCGGATTTATTCAGCCATTGCAAAGGAAGTGTAAACACACCCTAATTGATTTTATCAAATGATTGCTGCATGCTGAAAGGCTTCCAGGGTACTGCTTCATTCAATTAAATGACTAAAAATGATTATTGATTTTCATTGCTTTAGAATAAGCATGGTGCTTTGGGGATCAAACAAACACAATTTTGTTTATAATGCTTCATATTCAGATTATATCTGATTGCCAAGTGTCGTTGACTTAGGGTATAGTTGCAGCAGTAGTCCTTATTTTTTCCATTCTAAAATCATATATCAAAAGAAAATGAACGGCTATAAAGGTCAAGTCCACCTCACAAAAATTTTGGTTTGAATCAATAGAGAAAAATCAGACAAGCACAATACTGAAGATTTCATCAAAATCGGATGTAAAATAAGAAAGTTATGACATTTCAAAGTTACGCTTATTTTTAACAAAATAGTTATATGAACGAGCCAGTTACATCCAAATGAGAGAGTTGATGATGTCACTCACTATTTCTTTTGTTTTTTATTGTTTGAATTATACAATATTTCAATTTTTACGAATTTGACGATTAGGACCTCCTTGCCTGAAGCACAAAATGTTAAAATAATGGAATTCCACGCATTCAGGGAGGAATGAAACTTCATTTCACATGACAATGACGAGAAAATCAAAATATTTCATATTTCAAACAATAAAAAACAAAAGAAATAGTATGTGAATGACATCATCGACTCTCTCATTTGGATGTAGCTGGCTCGTTCATGTAACTGTTTTTGTGAAATGAAGCAAAAATTTGAAATGTCATAACTTTCTTATTTTACATCCGATTTTGATGAAATTTTTAATGTTATGCTTGTTGAATTTTTCTCTTATTCAAATCAAGTTTTTGTTGGGGTGGACTTGTCCTTTGAGAAAGGTAGTCCTACTCTGAATGAATCAAATCAGATAATTTTTAAACTTTTTCAACTTGTGAGACTTGATTGATGGGAAGAAGCAATGTTAGGGCACGCAAGATGATGATTTGTTTGATATAAACTTGAAAAAATATGGAAAGGATAAACTTTTTAAATGGTTTTGGTTGTTTTAAGAAATTTCCAAGAGAGGAACTCTATCCTGTAGTCAACTTGCTTCATTATGAAAACTATCTCAGGTTTAACTTTATTTTAGCTGAAGGAATTAAGATGACATTCAAATGTAAAGTTCTGCATCCCCTCAAATTTCATTCCTTCGGATAGATTTTAATGCATACTACACTTTTCATACCCCAACATACTGTATGTCACCTTTTCGAGCCTTGTGATGTTTGAGTGACACGTCACGACAAAGCGTTCATCATATTAACCTAATAGGATTATAAAACGGCCGTCTTTGTGCTCGCGACCAATATCCATAAATTCATGCTTATTAGATTTTAGTGACATTAAATCGATGAGCGAAATCAGTCAAATGCATTTATGATCTTTTGTACAAATGTTTTTATTGACAGTTCTTCAACTTTATGCTTATTAGAGTTCTAGTGACATGAAATCGATGATTGAATCTTTTAAAAAATGTATTTGTTAACAAATGTCCAATATCCGTAATTTAATCATGTTTAATAACTGGAAGAGGATATCCACTTGTAGTGATAATGGTGTTTTCTAAATGGTTTGTAAGGTACATGTATTGGTTTATACCATTTCGTCTAATAACCAGTTGGTCCAATAGCCATTTAGTCCATATACCAATTGGTCTAATTGTACTAAGTGTTAATTGGGCGAAATGAATGAAAAGAAGATAGGTATGAGACCAACTGGTTATGAGACTATATGGTTATAGATGAACTGGTGATTAGACAAATGGTTATTGGACCAAATGGTTGTTAGACGAAATGAAATTGATGGATGGAATGGCATTAGTCTAAATGAAGGTAGACCATGTGATGAGTGGACGAGTTGGCAATAGATGAATTGGCAGTCTACCCATGAATACGAGTTTACACATGACTGTTGACCACTTCTTGTACTCATCAAGAATGTTCCGTTTTGAATTAACACAATGGGAGTGAAACGAAATTTTAAAAGATATATTTTACCACCAGTAGCTTGGTAAAAATCTGAGTATCCAAAAATTCAGTTCCAACTTTAGCTGATGCTCGGGATTTGAAATTTATAAAAATTTATGGAGAATCTGATTTATCATCGAATAAAATTTTACCGGTACTTTGCGCATAAATTTTTGCATAACATAGACTGGTGATCCTTTCTTGTGCGTTTGTGCGTTTGTACTTAGCAAGAATGCTCCCATCAAACTTTGAAAATCATGGTGTTTTCTATTCATCTGCTTGGTAAAACTGAAATTTTCAATCCACAAAAATTAAACTTCAGCTGTAATTAATGGGAATTAAAATGATAGCAAATCTGATTTACATCCAAGAAATGGTCACCAGTCATGCGAAAAGTTGTTCATAAACAAACAGCTTAATAAGACACCACCCTGGTCAAATAGAAGACCAGGGGGTCTCTCGCACCCCTCTAACAAAACCCCATGGTATCCAACTGGGCTGTCTCAACATCCTGATTAGGAAGATAATAACATCCCAACAATTACCAAATAAACCTTCTAATTTGACTTCAGTCATTGCAGACGTCAGTCAGTTTTAATACCATTGAAATCTATCTACTTTTAGTCATATCGCTACAGCTGTCCTTCAATGTTCATTGAAACCGAAATGTTTGCGATGCATCTCCTACCGTCAAATTTGTCACGTTAACATGGTCCGCCGAGCGGGCAGCGACAAAGGGGGACGGGTTTTTGTTTCGGATGTAGGTGTATTTATTAGAGTCATCTCAATGCACTGTTATCATATTATCCTTCTATTATATCTCCAGTGTGTTTGTATTGAATGGTTGTATCGATCTTGCTTTCAGCTATTCTATGGAGACCCATTTTTTTTTTTACTGGGAGTGTCAATGTCGACCCAGAAGTTTGTTAATTGTGTCGTGCTCTGAGAGATTTGCAATATTGATATTCTATTTAATATAGGAATATTTTAGGCAAATAAGGTGCTACTTGTTCATGTGTTATGATGAATGATATTGTATTAAGTGTGAGCTGTCCCGTTTATGTAGAATTTATACCAAGGCCCACTTATTCATTTTCCCCAGCTTTAAATCATTGTATATAGGTTGTTAAACTGTGAGATAGCCAGATCTATAGCATTTCCATCTTACTACAGCCGCCATGTTACATTTGTTCTTACATTTCTTTAACTTTTTTATCTTCCAGATCATTCTGAATTTGAGCACCCCTCTTAAATCTTTTGAGTCACAAGTCTGAAGAACTTTCTAGTTGTACCCAGCATCAGCAAGAGAAGAAATTGTATCGTCATCATCGTAGAGAGGTACGCACTGATTTCTGAAAGAGGTTTGTAAATGCCTTCCCATGGCTGGCTTAGGTACTATCATAACCGCTTTCCAGCGAACGACGATAGATAGCCCCACCTCTAATACGTCAAGCGGCACCATGAGTACAAGTATGAGTCACTCCACGAGCCACTCCACACACTCCCGGACGAACTCGGCTTCCTCGCACAGCCATTATGGCAACGGTAGCCTCCACTGGGAAGGCTCGAAACACGGGAGCGTGGATACGCTTAATATCAGTATTCCGGATGAGTTTGAGTTTGCGGAGAGGTATAGTCGGCTGGTGGAGCTGGAGAAGATTCCTTGGAATGAGCAGTTGGTTGGGCGTGTTTTGCGGAACAGTGAAAAGGTCTGCCAGCTGGTGGATCGCATCCCGCAGAGTGTCGTCCAGAGGCTGTCATTCCTGATGCAACGTCCGTTCGTAAGGGTTGTCCGGGAAGTCAAACGCTTGAGCACCGACTACGCCAAGTGCACCAAGCATGAGATTCAGACTGCGGTGAAGCTCGTCATGGCGCCCTCGTTGGCGGATGCCTGCATGAATGCGGCGGTGAAGGCTCTGTCGCTGTACCAGATGAGCAGCGAGCAGATGCGACGTGGGAAGACTGCTCGGGCAGGACTGACCTTCCCTATTGGACGTTTCTTCCGATGGTTGGCTGAAGCAAGGATATCCTCACGTGTCGAAGACCATGCTGCTCTGTACCTTGCTGCATCGATGGAAGCGCTGGCGTCTGAGCTTTTCTTCAGGGCCTGTGCTCCGTATTTTGAGAAGACAGACGGGGAACTGACCCAAGCAGTGTTGGATTATGGGATAGCGAACGAGGCGGAGCTTTGGGGGATGCTGCAGCCCTATGAACATCTCATCTGTGGCAGAAATTCATCAGGTGGGTTTTCTTTTCAGATTTGTGTAAAATTATTTCTTGTTTGTATCTCATTGATAAGAATACTATGTGCATGTTTGTGTGTACATGTATTTGAAGATTACAGTCACCTTTGAAAGCTACAAATCAGTTGCATCACCAGATGACAAGACTTGGCCTTGATATAATCTTTTTTGATTCTGAAAATGATCAAATGTTATCATTTAGCATGCAGCAAACACAGGTCTCAAAATAAAAGAAACACACATAATAGAGTAGGGTTCATATTGATTGGAATTTGAAAACAACAGAAAGCCGACAATATCCACATCTTATTTCCAGTAAGTTAGATTTTTACATATTGATTGAGACACGTAACAGAAAGCCCAGGCCAGGGAAGTACAAGAGAGAAAAGAAAAATAGAGATGACGAGGAATGAAGATGTAATTTGTTGGTTGAATGTCAATAATCTCTAAAGCTGAAGTGTCCTCAGATGTGATATGTTTTTAGACGGCTTCAGTCATATTTAACCTTGGTCTCAAAAGCACTCTACCGAGCATTCATAAGTCTTACCATGGACCCTGGGGTCCATGGTCATACCATAATTGTGTTTTCTAGGTCACGAAAGTACAAGATCGGCTCAAAGTGGAGAAGAATTGTGATCGATGTTTGCTCCATTACTTTTGTACACAAAATACACCATCTAGCATTTTGGAGTGATGGAGAGAAAATATTATGAATGTTGGAAAATGGAGTTTATTATTAGATGTGCATTCATGAAAAAGTAATGCTTTTGTCGGCGAACTGCATGTTACGAAAAATGAAATTGATTGGAGAAGGTTGAAAGGGGAGTTATGGGCAGAAGTGGTATTTAGGGTTTCAAACGACTAAAGTTTAATTGTACATATTTTCCCTGAACTGTATTCAAAATTAGCACAATTTTAGATGCCATAATCATGACAATGAAGGAAGATGAAGAGAATATACATGTATGAACTATTAATGCTTAAAAAGTTGTCCTTGAAATGCCTCTTACAGCAATCCTCTTCATGATAAATATACCCCCAACAGACTAGAGAAAAATTCATTGACAAAAAACGATTGATGGAAAAGAAATGAAAGAGATCATGTAAAATCTTTGAAAATTTTCTTTTTCTGTTAAGGGGGAATAAGAGCAGTTGATTCTAATCTATGTATCTCTGGAGAGAAAAAAAAGAAATAAATATCTCCCTTACTTTTTCTTCCACTCTATTTCTCTTTCTCTCTTACACAAACTTGCATGCTGTTGCTTCCTTTTCTGTGCAATTATGCTACTTTTGTAATTCCATTCTTGTATCAAAATTGAAATAAGTTGTAGTTTTGTATTCACAACTATTCATTCACCAGTTTGTACTTGGGGAACAGAAACTGTTTGATACATATGAAACTAAAATATTAATTATTATTTACATCCTTTTCTGTTGATAGCCATAAAAGCCTCATTTGATATATTACATTCTTTGAAGACAGTGTCAATTTTCCTGTTAAAGAAGCATACATTTTGTTAGAACTAGTTTCATGTTTTGTCACTTCTATTTTGATTTGAAAAAAATAAGTAATGTTTTCATTCACTCGTGTATATTTCCTTTATATTGAAAGGGGAATTCCATCCTATCAACAATTGCTTTTTTTTGTCTTTTTTTTGCGGGGGGGGGGGAATATTTTTTTAGACTCCTTTTCAGGTTTTACACAATTTTGATAGTGCATCCTCTTGATGTTAATGATATATTGATTTAGGTCAGCCGTAGTTGGAAATGATTGCAATATCTGTATGAGCATACTGTATCAGTACATGTGGCCTTGTTCCATTGAAATTCTACCGTTTTGCAATTTATGCATAGTTTGAGTCATTTGATATTGAAGGGGTTGCTTTGTGTAATAGTGCAGAAATGATGATGAGGCACAATTAATTGCCCCATGCTGTTTCATACCAGTGTCATTTCCAGTTCAATTTCTACAATCTAATTAAGCGATTGATTCGTTTTGTCCTATTTTCCATGTATTTCTAATGCCAGCATCGAAATTGAGGCATTATTTTATATTTGATAATCCTGAACCCTGTGTTCCTGAATCTGGAATATCATGTGATGGAGGTAAGAAAATTGCCATTTAAAGAGAAATTCCAGTAGTTGCAGTAAACATTGATTTCATGAAAAAGTCTGTAACACCAGGCTTAATTGTCAGAATATCATCGAGGATCTAGATCTGGTACAGTTACATAAGCTGAACTTTGTGAAATCTTGTAATCTACGCTGAAAAATGTTCACACTGAAGATCACCAACACATATAGGCACACGTGGGACAGTGTATTAATATTGCTCGAATAAAGACCCGACGGAAGTGACCGAATCCGCGCTTATTTTGCTCATTTCTCAGCAATTACACAATTTCTTCCAGAATCCTTTGGCACATATTTTTTATTCATACAAACAGACACTTGGGTGGTCATTATATTAGATTCTGTAAAAAGTCATTTTGAGATCGTTACCAATACTGGAATTTATCTTTAACCTGCTTGTTCCTAGTTCTGTGAACAAAAATTCTGCAGTATTGAATTATTCCTATTTATGGAGAACTTCAATACTTTGTTGGCTATTAGGGTTGGCAGGTATATTTTGCTGTTTTGTAAAACTCTTTGTTTCTTAAGATAAACATCTTGGATTTTAGTTTTGATAGCATATTTTTCTTACATCTTCCCACTCCCAATCACAAGTATGCCTTCAATATCTATTTTCAGAATCATGTTAATGGAGATAAGACATGAAATCATTTTCAGAATACAGGTCTAGCACAATTGATGAAAATTTAAAATGCAGACACAAGAAAAAATGGATAGAGAAAGTAATTTCTGCTCAACCCCCACCTTATAGGTACATGTCAATCATCTAGATTTCTAGATTTCCAGACAACCTCCTGAGTAGATTAATCCAGGTTCTCCATCAACCAATCAAAATTCAATTTTCATAAAGCCACAGTTATTAGAATATAAACTTTAAATTGACCCAATTAGGATTGGTAGGATCAAAGTGTGTGGTGAGATGAGATGAGAGGAGAGATTGTGGTATCAAAGGGGAGGGGCGGTGGGAAGAGATGGAAGGAGAAATTGTGGTAAGGGGAAGGGGGAGGGGAGGGGAGATGAGATGAGAGATTGTGGTATTTATTGGGGAGGGGTGGTGGGAAGAGATGGAGGGAGATATTGTGGTAAGGGGAAGGGTGAGGGAGATGAGATGAGAGATTGTGGTATTGGGGGAGGGGGGTATGGGGCAGTGGGAAGAGATGGAAGTAGATATTGTGGAGAGGGGGTGGTGGGGTAGAAAGATGATGTGGGTCGGAGAAAGGGGGGACAAGGAGGGGGAATCGGGAGTGGAGAGGGAGTTTAGGTTACATGTAGACTGTTGGTCCCAAGATATAAATGAGAAGCTAGGTCTAATGAAAATAGGTCTGTAAAATAAGCAGTAAAAGAGGCAAAATTTCGAAATAAACCGAAGTGAATTATTTCATCAGAATGAAGTGTAAGCCCTATCTCATTTCTGTCTTCAAAAATATTATCATTGCATGCATTCCCTATCCTTACCAACTGTAAAACATTCTTCAGACATTAAAAAAAAAATCAGTTCTTTCATTTCTTTGATTTTACTTTAATGCCATTGACCTCTTAATTCCTCTAATCGTTTCACGCTGAGCTTGCACCAATTTCGGCACAGCACGTCTCATCCCCCTGGAGGATAACCAAGCCTGGTTGAGCCAGCCAAGGCCCATCTACAATCCTACAGGTTTTGATACCAGTCTGTGGACCGCATCATTAGATTGGTGCACAGGGGGGTAAAGCCTTTGTACGTGTATGTATGTAGAGGGGGTGTTCTTTGTTCTAGATGGGATGCGAATTTCACTTGTAATAATGTTTTCAACTTGGAACATGATCATGTTTTGAAAACCCTTTTCCCTTTGATTTACTTTTTAACGTTTAAAACACTCTCAGTTTAATGACTTGATCAGTGCAATTTAATGAATTAATCATGTTGGGTACCCATATTCCTCACCTGAGTTGAGTGCAGCACAATGTGGGTAAATTTCTTGCTGGAGACTATCTCATTGCTGGGATTCGATGATCGATCCCACTTTAACGTTTTCAACTTTGCAAGATCATGCTTTGTTAAATTTCGTTTGTAAATTTTTGTTTAAAAAAAAAATGAATAGATAGTTGTTAATTTATACCCAACTATGTTAGTCCTTTATGAACACAGAGATGTACGTTTCTTGTCGGTGTGTCTGAAACTGAATGTTTCTCTGTTTTCTCTCACCTTTGTGGACGTTTGTAGCCATCGGGAGGACTTTAAGCTGTCAGGTTTAGAAACGATGATTGAATAACATCGGACTTCCCCCAGAGAATCATGTTTCTTCTACTCTGAAACCCTTCTCATGAGTGCATGCTTACATACATGTAGATATAGCTTCATTTCAGGCTATGGGGGTACGTGTATCTTATGATCTTTACCCATTATCAAACATCTGAACAGAAAAACTTTAAATTTGGTGATGAGTTTTTCCATGAAACAGTATGCGAATAAAACATTATAGCATGAGCACTATTCAAGTGAGCAAATGTTTTCAAACATGCAATTTTCCCCCTTTTTTTCATTGTTTATGAAGCCCTGGATTCATGTTTCTTCTGTATCTACATGTAATCAATAGTTTCTTTTTTTTCATGTGGAAAGGGGGTTGGGCCTAAAGAGAAATTAAATTTAAAAGTAAAGATTGAAACCCTTTCCCACAAATGGAAACATTTGTATTAGAATACTGGTCTGAAAGCTTCCGTGAACGCAGCCATTGGGGATATCATGTTTGAATGTGGAACATTGAACAGGGATTATGATATCATGTTAAAAATGAATGAAAAAGTGTTTCAGAAAGTGGTGAGGTACATGTACATGTGTTTATCTTGAGGAGGTGGATTTCAAGGATTTCTAGAAATTACTTTTTTAATAAACAAGATTTGTTTGTTAGCTCAAAATAACCAGATATAAAATTCAAAAAAGAATTTTTGTAGTCAAAAGTAAATGAACATGGACATTTTGGTGCTCCTCCCCCTCCATTTTCTCCCGACATTGGCATAATTTAAAAACAAAATCAAGTAGTAATTCATTCAGACTGTGCTCTCCAGTTTAAAAATTTTCTTTAAATTTTCTTTAATATCTGGCAAATACGACTTTCTCACTAAGGCAAATTTGTTACAATTATAGAAATTTCCAGTTCATTCGGTCACAAAATTTTAAAAACATTTGATCATGTTAACCCCCCCCCCCCCCCCCGAAATTTATTGCCTCATAAATATAGATCTAGTCAAGTCTATCACAAAGAAGTTTGATTCAGGTATGTTTCAGGCACAAAGCCCAGACATTGCTCTCAACTTTTAAGCCATTTCACTGGTCCATTCTCCCCACAATGCTCAAGCTTGAGAGCGTAGTCCTCCAATGACCAAATTGTGGCACTTCTCATGTGCCAAATACCATGCTATACCCCCCCCCCCCCCCCACACACACACACACACACAAAGAAGAAGAAATAAATCAAAAATAAATATATAAAAGAAAAAGCTTCCAGTTAAAATAAAACCCTCCCATTGCATCTTGATCATGTTGAGCTTCTTTTAATCTGGTAAGTTTTTTTTTCCAGTGGGGAACATCATTTATACCTCGGTCAAATTTGTTCTATGGAGGCCGTACGGCAAGTCGAAAACAGCCGTTATAACATTTTTATACCAACTAAATATAGGTGGTTTGAATAAAAATTAATGAAACGGCTGTTTTCGACTCGCCGTACAGCCGCCATAGAACAAATGTGACCGTGGTAGCACACTTTGGGGAAAACTTGGGCTAATGAAAACAGGTCTCCTATGATTTGCCATTAATGCTGATGCCACGCTTGTTCATGTTTGGTCTAATATCATCAGCAAACATGTGGCACACATGTTGTGGACATTATTGGTTGTTTGAAGCCAATAGGTTATTTTAAGATGGAATAGAAAGAAAGGAAAATGACCAGACATGACAGCAGTGTGTGTTCACACTTTATCCAGAATAATGATAAAAGAAAACATTATGCACCAAAAAGGTTGGTCAAGCACCTCCGAAAGGACTCTCAAGCGACATGGTCAATGAAAGCCTACACTCTATAGAAATTTTACAAAGTTGGGTTCAGTTTGTGATTACGTCTTTGTTTAATGAAATATGAAATAAAAAGCAAGTGACTAGAAAAAAAATCTTATTGATTGAAAAAAATGTCTATAAAGTTATCCGAGATTGCAGCCAGAATTTGAATTAAAGTATGCACTGAAATTTAAATATGTGGTGTCTGATTTACTGATAAATGCCATTCATGTTTTAATATTTTAAACACCTTTTCTCATTATAATTTTTTCCTTGATGTACTGAAAATTGACTGTTTTTTTTATCGTGTGAACGCTGCATTGTCGCCCTATATTCTCTCTCCTGCTCTCTAAACATAGACATTATTATGTGCAAACATTATTGCAGACTGTCTACACAGTCCAATATGATTACATAATCAACAAGCTAATGGATTATGTGCTAAGGCTGTTACACTATTTTTTTTTCATTAATTCGGTTATCTACAATTGTGCATGCGCAATGTTTTATGTATCTTGGATATAGTACAATCCTTGCATTTAAATTTGAGTCACTGATTTGAAATTAATCCACCCTGGCACAGAGAT
This sequence comes from Lytechinus variegatus, assembly GCF_018143015.1. Lineage (NCBI taxonomy): Eukaryota > Metazoa > Echinodermata > Echinoidea > Temnopleuroida > Toxopneustidae > Lytechinus > Lytechinus variegatus. The sequence continues at coordinate 25,857,037 of NC_054748.1, read as the reverse complement.
AGTTTTGTGAATTAAAACTGAAAAAATGAGAGAAAACCTTCAGAAAATGGAGTTGATTTTGATACAGGTTCGATCAAAGTTTTTATTTGTGATGTAATGGCATGCTAGTAGCTCCCCTATAATAGTTTTTCTATCGCATTTCAAATATTTTTATTTGATGATAGATCCATGTAGATATGTTTGTCTTCATAAAAGTCTTCTAAATATTGATGTTCCACCGTGTATTCTCAAATAGTCTTTTTTTTAAAGTTTTTATTGAAATAAATCATAACAATCACAATATTTACAAATGATTAGCATGATGAAAAAGCATAAAATCATGAAACATACAAATAAAAATGAGGCAGATATAAGACTATAATTATTTTTCTCAAATAAAGTCATGTTTAATTTGTGGGGGAGCTGCTTGTATAGGTTCTCCAATCTTGCATCAGATATGTTTCTGTGATTTTGTGATCTTCTATTAAAATAAAATTGGAAATTAGGCTTACTCCCCTTCAGGGAAAAGATTTTCAGTTTTAACAGGGACAAACAAGTTTTGAAAATACCACATTGCATAATGATGCATTCTTGTTGCATGTCTGACACATGACATAAATATGTATAAAAAGAAAGGAAATCAGTGAAAAATCTGGCATATTGGTCATAATTACTCGTTCACCTGATATTGAAATAAGTGACATTGTATTTTTTTCAAGCTCTTCTGCCCTCCAAGAATGCAGAAACGTTTTGGTGCCAGTTATATGATAAATAGTTTGGGAGGGCTTTACAAATCGTCAAATTTCAATGCATCTCTGTCATGCTATCTCACTGTTATGGTACACAAGGGTTTCGCATGGCTGGGAATGCATTGTGGCCGCCAAATTTTACAATCTTTTAATTGGAAGTTTGGGGGCGAATAACATGGGAAAATTTTTAATACGGTGTATGATTTGTGGTTTCCCTTTATTGGTGTAAAAAGCTCAAAATAATTGATGGAGTATTATAAGGCGGTTTCAAACCGCCTCGATCACAAGAATCCCCGTTAAATTACGAGAACTTTTTAAGGCTAAAAAATACCCGTTAATTATTCCTGCATTCACACCGCCCCGAAACACATCCTTCGGGATAAGTTCCCGAAGTTACGAGCATGCGCAGTGTGGTCTGATAAGCAGGCAAGGCGGGAGATTCAAAATCTCCAGCCCAGCAGCCACCCACGCCGCCGCGCCCAACGACACGCTGGGATAAAAGTTCCCGTAATTTGCTTTCACATCGCCAAAATACCTGCGACCTTGGAAAACTCCCCACGAAAGTTCTCGTAATTTCACCAAGTACCTACTATTTAGCGGGTATTTTCTTTCGGGGAGATTACGCGTAGTTTGCTTTCACATTACCAAAATACCTGGTATTTTCTGATCGGGGTAAATTTCCCGATCAGAGAATACCTGGAACTGGCGAACTTCGAGGCGGTCTGAAACCACCTATTGTTTAATAGAACCCTATAACAATGGCATTTTCATTTCTTCATTTGTAATCTGTGGTTAAATAAACTTGCATACCCTGTTATAATAACAATGTATGAAAAGTTGTTTGGTTCCCTCAAAATCTAAACATGGAGTTGAGTAAAGATATGCTCCAAATTTGTCAACTTGCACTTCATGAAGAGAAAATGCAAGAATAAACATCTAGGACCAAATGACACTGAAATGACTGTCTGTATCCTATTTAAAAAAAAATCCCTCTTGCCATTAACATTGCCACTTGGTCTACTCACACTTTGTCTACTTCTGATTGGTCTCATCCAACTTGGACTAATCCTAATTCATCTACATCGTATCGGTCGAATTACCGCTTTATTGTTAGCCCAATACCATTTCTTTCAGATTTCTGGTTAGACTTCACCCATTTCATCCAATCTCCACTCTGGATGAACTGTTATGAATGAAATGTTTATTTGACAATGAATGAAAAAATGAGAAGGCTAAGTGGTAATTGGACCATCTGGGTACTAGAGAAAATGATAGTTAGTCCAAGTATTAGATATTGGACCAAGAGATGGTTGGACCAAGTGGTAATTGGACCAAATTCAGAGTAGACCAAGTTGCAATAATGGTGTTTTAGACAAACTTTGGTTACTATTTCCGTCCAATGTTCTTGGTATTTAACTCCAACTAGGCATGAAATGTGAACGTTTGTTAACTGGGGCTTATCTAATTCAATCTCTATCAAATTTTGAACCTTTTTGTGATTACAAAAGGGAATTATAGCTCATCTTTTGTTGTTACTAGGGATATTATGAAGATTATGATCAAGTTTTGGTTCGTGTGGAATATTTGTAGTAGAATAGGTTTGACAGGAAAAGATGTTTTTTTTGTCAACTTTGTGTTTCTTTCCTTTGGTCTCATATCAACTGGAAGAAAATTAATCGACTGAGTCAGGTTTTATGAAGGATTAATTTCTCTCATAAATGTATTTAAATAATCACAGTTAATACTCTACTGCCTCAAGCACATGTATGTATGATTTAGCACTTTTTAGAATTCAAACATTTTATTCTTCGGTGAGAAAACTTCAAATAGTTAAAAAGCTTTTAATTCCTCTTATTTCTTTTTTTTAGCGAAATCAAACTTGTTTATCATATTACCTGGGATGAAGTTAACTGCCATTCAACAACTGATTGTTTTCAATGATGATTAATATTGACTTGTGTGCACAGCGCATCATTTTGAGAAGTTTATATATATATATATGGCCTACATCTGTCTGAAGACAGGAGATTGTAAAGTTTATGATAGTAGCGAATGACTCACAATAATAGATGGCACATTTGCACTGAAGAAAAAAAGAGTGAATATTTCTCCTTTTTTGGACATCTTGTCACTGTTTAAACATTAAGATGTCTGCTGTTTCAGATCATCATTGTCCTCTTCTTTGCACCCCTCCCCCCTTATCAACTCCTCCCTAATCTCCTCCCTTCTCTTCCTTCTCTCCTGTCTCGTCCCCTTATCTCTCCCTTCCATTGCTTCCCATTCCCTCCCCTCCTCCCCTTCTGCCCCCTTGACTTGCTCCTGCCTCCCTCAACAGTTCCCTCCCTCTCCTCCTCACTTTATCTTCCTAACAATGATTACCAATCCTACGTGATTTTCATTCTTCAAAAATACTCAGAATTATTAAATCCTTTTGCTACCTTTTCACCAAGTGTGAATGTCTCCGTGCTTCAGAAACAGGTACATAAAGATGGGGGTATAAACAATTAATTTGGTAGCTAAAGCCAATCCTCTTCTATTACTCATGAATCGGTAATGCTGGTGGATTTCTAATTGCTGCAATAAATGACAAATAGCACAGTGAACCCAGGATATAGGCCTTGTAACATAAAACTTAGCAATTGATTGTGGGACTTATTGTTATGATTGATCATACACAAAAGTCAATGCAGTTGATCGTAAAACATTGCCAAATGATCAATCACTGAATTTTGTGTTTCAGGGTCTTGATAGTATTGGTGGCCTGGGATGAAAGAAGAAAGAAATCATGTGGATTTGGAATGATGTGAAAGAGAAAGAGGGAGGGAGGAGGGGGGAGTGAGGTTGATAAAGAAAAAAGAGAGAGTAAGATACAGAAAGTGAAGAAGATGGATGACAAGAGAATGGGCACCTGGGCTTGTCTTACAAAGAGTTGTGATTGATCCTACCAATCACAACAATGGAAAGCCAGCAAAGTCAACATATAAAATGCATGTTTGTTCAAAAAAATCTAGATATGAATGTATATCCATAAATTCATTGATGTCTTGACAATTTGATGTGTTCTCCTTTGTTTACAAAGGACATTTTGCAAATTTCCTGTAGAAAAAATTATGACACGGATGGATTTCCATAGAGATACGATTGATTGGATCAATTGTAACTCTATGTAAGACATGGCCCAGATTTTCTTTTTTATTTCATTTATTTTATACATTCACACCTACATGTATCTGAAACTTATTAATTTCTTGAAACCTTGGAAAGCCATGATAGAGAAATCTCTCTAAGATTTTTGCTGTAATTATGAAATGTGGACCTACCCACTATACAGTTAATCCGACTTTCTGTATGGGAATTCACCTTGGCAAAATAGCTGGTATTTAACAATTTGATAAAAAAATACTAGATTTTTCCTATTGTGGATGAGTAAAATTACCCTGCAATCAGGGAAGTGTTCTACATAACACTTCCCTGCTGCAATTAAGGAGTGTGTATGATAACACCAGGGATAACACTTCCCTGATAACACTATACAGGGGTCCCAATGTGTCAATAATTTTTCCACCGGAATAATGCACTTTTACACCGATATCGAGTCGAAGGACACACATCAGTATGATTCTGCTCATGATCCATTTCATATATCGCACATATTGGGTTTCATGAGATTGAATCCGGTGAATTTTTATGCTCGGTCACCTACATTATTCTCTGACTCAAACATACTTCACTGATGACTGTGTCAAGATTTGAATTTTTGCACAAAGTGTTAAGATCAATATTTGCTGTAGCGATGGGGTTGGTGATTGTGCGACTGATAAAATGACTCCGATAAAAAATCAACCTCACAACTTTGAGAGAAGGTGGTTTCAGACCGCCTCGAAGTTCGCCAGTTCCAGGTATTCTCTGATCGGGAAATTTACCCCGATCAGAAAATACCAGGTATTTTGGTAATGTGAAAGCAAACTACGCGTAATCTCCCCGAAAGAAAATACCCGCTAAATAGTAGGTACTTGGCGAAATTACGAGAACTTTCGTGGGGATTTTTCCAAGGTCACAGGTATTTTGGCGATGTGAAAGCAAATTACGGGAACTTTTAGCCCAGCGTGGGTGGCTGCTGGGCTAGTGATTTCGAATCTCGCGCCTTGCCTGCTTATCAGACCATACTGCACATGCTCGTAACTTCGGGAACTTATCCCGAAGGATGTGTTTCGGGGCGGTGTGAATGCAGGAATAATTAACGGGTATTTTTTAGCCTTAAAAAGTTCTCGTAATTTAACGGGGATTCTTGTGATCGAGGCGGTTTGAAACCACCTAGAGAGAAAGATACATGTGGGGGGGGGGGGAGTGAAAATAATAGGAGAGGAAAAAATTGTGTAGTACGTGAAGTAGAAGTAGTGCTCATACCGTCATAGACACTTTAAGCATTTTACCCCTGGTTTACTTCAAGTTGGCAGCACGAAAGGGATGCTACCAAATTTTATCGCTAAATGACGACAGACGTCAAATCAGCTTTACGCTGCCTTGCTATTGGAAAAAAGAAGATCCCTCGACTAAGGGATAGATAGAGATGGACAAAATCTGACAAATAGGGTAAGGTTGCAATAGGGATTTATGTTAGGTTAAGGGTAGGGTATAGTGTTGAACCCATGGTTGAAGTTTGTCATTCAAATAGTGTGTAGAAATTAAGAGCCGAGCAATTGTCGCCTGAGAAATTTTCATTGGGTCCCGAACACACCCTCCGAAACAAAGCAAAGAAGACCGAAAGACAGAAAATGGCAGAGACATTGTGGGAAATCAAATATTGACTTAACTTTGTTGTAGAGTCATCCAGTTTTATCATTATCTGTCCAGATTTGTTAGTGCTTGATTACCCTATATCAGGTTAACATCAAATAAATGTGTATTTTGTGAACACACTCTATCAAAGTATCAATATTTACCATGGATTTTAAATCCATTTATTCACACCATTCCAGGTTAATATCTGCTCAATGTTTATTTTACAAAGTTGATTATTTTTTATTTTAGTGTTAGCTGTCCAAATCTGTTATTTTTTAAAGATAATTGTTTGATAGCAAAATCATGAATTTTGTATGATTTTGAGAGGCAGTTGAAAAAAAATATGTTGATGTTACAAATTCAACTTAATTATTAGTGGAATTGTAATTGACTTTGGATGGTATAAACGAAGGAAGTTGGAATGATAATTGCATGTTTGTTTTATAAAGCGTTAGTTGATTCCAGTCCAGGTTTGGTGTATTGAAATAGTGTTGATGCAGTATATATGTCATCATTGTCTCAGTGTAACAAACTTTATAAATTAATTTGAAAATGCCCTGACAAATTTACTATTCTGAAACCCATTTCATGCGATGGTGGACCTTAACCCGGAAGTCAAATAATCCTATCTACAAATATAGTAACCCATCTTATCATGTAATGATTTTAAGATTGAGTGGAGTCTGAAACTAGTTTGCACACCTGAGATTGACGAATGTCTCATCTTTTTATAAAGCCAACCAAATCATTTGCATAGCTCTTTAACTTAAAATACACATGTACATATTACCCAACAAATCAAAATGAACTTATATAAATCAACCCAACTTTTAAATAAAAAAATTCATACATCCCAGTCAGTAATCTGAACAATTTGCGTTGACCCGATTCCATCACTAGTGGAAATGGAAATGACATATTTATGAAAATAGGTCAGAGGAAATTTTGTATATTTTATAGGACTGAACAATAAATTAATTTATGGATATACTAAAAACGTTGAATATCATGATATGTAGGCCCATGTTAAAATATCCAACCACTTTTTAGGTCACGTTGACATTTTTCTCCTTAGTCCATTCCATTTTGTATTTCATAATGATTATATTACATGTAGCTGTCCGATCTTATTAGCAAAGCAAGATTTACTTGTAACAAAAAATGAATCCATATATATGTTCATGGGAGTAGATAATGAATGGAGGTTCTATTAGCATAGTAAGATCTACTTGTAACAAAAAATAAACTTATATATGTTCACGGGAGCAGAAAACGAGTCGAGATTGTGTTTCATAGACACTGGTCTTTCCCCTTCGTCCTCCACCTCTCATTCATTAAAATCCATTCTCCGTCTCAGCTGGACATCGTATATCTGTACTAAACAAATAGCGTTCCATTCATGATAAAATATGGAAGTCTATTCAGCATATTTCTTTAGCCAAGCTTATTAATATCGCCAATATAATTCAGGGGTGAGCGTCTTCCACTGCAGTGCTTCCGATTCCACTTTGCAAACAATTCCCCGCTGGTATCACGGTATTGAGATAACAATAGGGGGAAGGCACCACTTTAAGATGACACTGTCGCAGATCTAGTAACACGTCTATTATGGATTTATTATAATTGTACGTCATTGATGTCGGGGTTGTGTCTTTATTACTATTAAGAGTTGCAAGATCTGTGAATCAAGCGTAGCCTGTGATTGAGATCGATTCTACTTGGCATAGTTAGGAGAGAGGAATTAATTGTTCTGTCAAAGAGTTGCGAAAGATAAACAGTCAAACTAAAATTGATATTGATTTTAATATTAGGACCAATCTCAGTATGAGATTATGTATAAAACTATAATTTGGGTGTGTGTATCTCTCCCCCCCTCCATACCTACTGTACCCCCTCCCTCAAAGGAAAACATCAAAAATAGAATGGTATTTGAATTATACCCATCAGCTCTAGCTCAGTGCAAACTCTTGCAAGAGGGATAAACTCCGATAGTATACAACATACTTCAATCGTATCATGCACAATTTGTAATTCATCCATTGTACAGATATTTCTCATTTTCGGTGCTTTTGAAAATCCTATGATGAGTGAGATAGGTACATGAAATAGCACACTCCCAAGCACTTTGCCTGATCCGTAGACCCATTCATACTGCTGGTGCCGCCCCGAGGGCCGGGATTGATTCCAAATGGATTACATTTTGTCAAGAATCACGGATTACGAAGAAGATTTTTTTTAAAGTCTGTAGTGATTATCCATTAAGGAATGGAGTCGAAATGACTTTGTTTGGAGTGAAGCGAGAGTCTGCATCTTTATTGAGAAGAATAGATCGTTGGGATGTATTAAAGAAGATAGGCTCCTATATAATTTCCTTGAAACATCAAAAACTCAATTTCTCCTGAAAGTCTATCAAATAGAACTTCACTTCATATCCTGGCGTAGCACTTAGGATGTTGAGGGGTTCACAGTGCAGGGGGAGGGGTAGTCCAGATTGGAACTTGTTGTTTGGAAGTGCCCTTTCCCAAAAGCTAACATAGAGGGCTCATGTCTCGCAATCTCTAATCAGCGCCAATCTACTCATCTTGACTCCCCAATTGGCGCTGATTAGAGATTGGGAGACATGTGCCCTCTATGTTAGCTTTTGGGAAAGGGCACTTCCAAACAACAAGGTCCAATCTGGACTAGGGGAGGGGGCTGTCAACACCCATATTTGTTCACAATATGGTATTGTTTTCATAAAATGTCTGAAAGTACAGTAATAGAGCATTTAGACCTCAACTTAAAGGGGAAGTTCACCCTGACAAAAAGTTTATTGTAAAAATAGCAGAAAAAATAATAAAAAATATTGCTGAAGGTTTGAGAAAAATTCATCAAATAATTAAAAAGTTATTAGAATTTCAATTATTTGATTTGTGACGTCATATGCGAGCAGCATTCCTACATAGCGAATGGTAAAAAATCAATGAAATGTCATTTTCTCAGAAAATTGAAAATGGTTTTCACTGTACCTTTTGTATATCAATAGACAAATCATTTCACACCCGATCATGAATAGAAAACAAAATTAAGTCTTCAGGAACCATACAAAATTTGAAATTCATGCATTTTATATTACATAACACATGGGGCAGCTGCTCGTTTATGACGACACAAATCCAAAACTTTGAACTCTAATAACTTTCTTACTCTTTAACGGATTTTCCTCAAACCTTCACCAATATTTTGTACTATTTTTTCTGCTATTTTTACAACAAAGATTTCTTTAGGGTGAACTTCCCCTTTAAAGGCTTAATAATGCTATTGCACAGCCTAGGTATAGCAAAATATAGTTGGTTCATTTAGGCCTGCTTATTCTTTCTTTCACAAGAATTTTGTATTATTTCAAACATAGGTTACGTGATTAGCAATTTTGTAAACATAACGAGTCCAGATTACATTATTTTATAGTAGGTTCCAATAAAAGTTACATAAAGATTACGGTAATGAAGAAGGGTAAGACCTTAAAAAAGCCAGGCTTGTTAAAACCAGGTTGCCCAAAAATATTTGGAGGGTTGGGGGAATGGCAAGAAAGGTTGTTTAGAAAAAGTTGTAATAATTTTTGAGAAATTGCAGGTTTACCTCATCAACATGCCAACCCACTGAGTAATGACAGCTGACATGTTTACAGTCCCACAAACTCCAAAAAAGTGTCGGGTAAAAGAAGTTCAAATCTCATGCCGCTAATGGGGTCAAAACCTAGGTCAAAGTCCCCCAATTGATGTCTCCCTTGTTGCAGGGTGATGGGATATTTAAATTAAAACATTCCTCTTTGATGCCGGGTAGATGAGCTTGACAGCTATGTTCACACACTTTAGGCCTACACTGTATTAAATTGCAAGGAGCTTCAAGCAAAAGCTCCTTGAAAATTGTAAGCACATGTCACTCTAACAAGAACTTTTTAATATTTAAGCTGTTTAAACAACTTGTTTAAAACTTTAAATATTAGCTATTTTAAGAGATGTGCTTGAAATTTTAAACATTTTTTTACAGTTTATGTTCACTCGGTCTTTGAGCAGTTGGTCTACGTCTAATAATAGTCTAATACCACATGGGCTAAACCTATTTGGTCTATTTTTAGTCTGGTCTACTTGCCATCTGATCCATTACACTTGCCCTTACTTGCACAACCATGAATTAAAAAAAAATGGAAATTGATTCTACAGTTTAATAAACCAATTTGGTCTACTCTTTGGTCCAGGTCCAACTGCAGTCTGGGTTACACTCGTCATGCTTGTCCTAATACCCACTTGGTCTAATTTACAGTCAGTCTAATGCCCAGTTGGTCTAATTTTCAACTTTTCTACCAATTATTTTTTACTTTGTCAAATTTGAGACAAAATGGTTGATAGGCGAAATGGCAAGTAGACCAAATGGTTAGTAGATGAAATAAAATTCCACAGTGGTTGAAAGAAGTATGATATTATTATATGAACAAGCTGGACTTGTGAACACGACACTGACAAAATTTTCTATCATGAATCAAGCCTTGAATATTACTGCGGTTGCTTCATGACATTTTGATGACATCTTGGGTTGCAGTTTCCATTAAATTGTGACATTCCTGCCTCTAACCATGTACCCTACTCCATGCTCTAACCTATAAAATTGTTTATACTATTTTCTCTTTTTAAAAGGAATAGGAAATATAATATCTCTAGAGCATTTTAGTGTACTGAGATTTTAATGAGTGAATGCACATGGTTGGAGGAATATTTTATTTGTTATGTCTGTCTCTTTGATATTGATGATGATTATTAGCAATAAAGTACCAAAGGGGGCAGGGGCAGAACCCCCCCCCCAAAAAAAAAATGAATAAATAAATATGAAAATAATCACTAGCGTTCACACAGTAGGTCCTAATTTCTAGCTTTATGTAACACCAAACAGGTAATTTTAATCTTGTGTGCCTATGCAGTAAAGTAAGGATTGAACACAGCTATGGAAGAGTTCTCCTCAACAATTCTTTCTTCCTATATTTTATTATTCCTGCTTGTTTTCCTACTTTGTTTGCAAACGGATCGGATTTTCATATCATGGTTGTAGCACCACTCGTTCAAATTATGAAATGACATTTGAGGAAATGTCCCTAACCATTTCAAATACATTCATCACAAGATTTTCTCTCAATTCTTCAATGAAATCAGAAGCCTAGCTGTGGTTTTTGGTGTCGGGCTTGCTTTACAATGCTTTCAAATATATGGAATAATCATATATTCCGACGACCGCTGAATTCCTGAATTTTACGTCAAACACTTTGTTAATGGTATGGATAAGATTCCATGCTTGAAAAATGCTACAGGTAGGATGTGGATTTTGTTTCCAAACCACTTTCTTAACTGATTTTGTAAAATTATAATCTATTTTGATTATTTTCTTGAAGAAACACTTCACCCAATTACTCTCTACATCCCCACAAAGCTAGCACAATTAACCCCTCACAAAGTCTTCCAGGCAATCAAAGAATAATCACACCGTTGTTGGTATGTGGGACTATTGTGACATCTTTGATAGGAAGCCTATGAAGTGGAATTAAAGCTGCCAAATCCCACATGTTTTAGGTTGTAAATAGTGAATCGCATATCACACCAACTTGTAATATGTGAGATCATTGACTCTTGGAAGCTGTTAAAATGCTGCCAGAATTTACCCTCATTTGATATCGCATGCCTATGACCATTTTGTGTGGATTCATGTATTTCAGAATCCAATTCTCTTCCGTTTATCTGGGATGTGACCCGATTTTTTTGTCACCAGATTTGACGTCATTTTGTAATTGCTTTGGGATTTGAATGTGGAATTTGATGAAATGAGTTGGTTATTTTGATCAAATTATATACCCATTAGGTAGGAAGGCCACCGTGAATTAGCATACAGGACAGACATGGATAAAAGTGGTATATATTTTCAAGGACAAGCTTAAGCAAACAAGTTTGGTCACAACAAATTTCAGAAGGCAATAGTCAAATTTTATTTTCCAAAATAGCATGGAATTGTTTTGTGAGCGAAGGATTGTTTACCCATATCGGCAGCTATAACTTTTATGCATCATGTACCGTGTTTACATGTGATCGGCTTTTGGGTTTATCTTGCACTGCGTTTACACGCTGCATCGGCTCGCGGTTCAGAATCGGCTTTTGGGGCAAAAACCTGAAATGACCCGCGCACCAACAATATACGTCATAATAAAGACAATGCTGGTTCCGTTAGCTTTAAAGTACGTCATATGGTAAAGTAAATGAAATTGCCGATGCAGAATCGGCTTTCTGCTTACGCGTAGTAAAAAAGCCGATTCTGCATCGGCTCGCGCTTCTGAACCTATTACCTTGGTGGTGCAAATTTGCTGATTCTGAACTGAGAGCCGACGCAAGTTAAAGCGCGTTTACACGCAATGAAAAAGCCATTTCTGCTTCAGCTCGCTGTTCAGAACTGCGAGCCGATGCAGCGTGTAAACACAGGAAATGTTAGAGATTGTATATTCAGATTGGGCATTCTCAAAACAATATACCAGTATATTTTATTTCAGTAGTTACACTGCAGCAATTATTCTACATCTGAATTTTTGGCTTGGCCTTGCATTTCCAAATTCGTCAATATATGAATTTACAAATACAAGTTACATTCACTTATTTTTTTTTTTGGGGGGGGGAGTGCCTGAAGTTAAGAGTTTATTAAAGGAAACCAAAACTCAAGAAGAGAAGCAATCTTATTGGAAAAAGTAAAATGAGAGGAACAATTAAAAAAAGTTTCATCAAAATTGGTTATGAAATAAGCAAGTTATGGACGATTAAAAAGTCTTGTACTTTCAATGTGGATCCTCAAATTGGCAAACGTGTTTCAAAATGGGTGATTTTGTGGACAACTCTCCATTTGTTTTGTACATATATTTTCAGATTTTCCCCTTTATTTTACATATCTCACATTATCTTCTCCTGACCTTGACATATATGGTGTGGATTATATTTTCCCATGACATATGTTGTGCTCAGAAGGAGGCAAGATGCAATTTGAAAGATAATGAGGAAAATCTGAATATTTGTGTACAAAACAAATGGAGAGTTGTCCACAAAAACAGCCATTTTGAAGCACGTTTGCCAATTTGAGGATGCCCATAGGAAGTACAACAAGAGTTTTCAAACTCCCATAACTTGCTTATTTCATAACCGATTTTGATGAAACTTTTTTTAAATTGTTCCTCTCATTTTACTCTTTCCAATAAGATTGCTTCTCTTCTTGGGATTTGGTTTCTTTTAATGCCCAAGCATGCCATTATAAAAAGGAAGAAAATATCAAATTGTATAGAGGGTCGTGTGTTTGAATCCCACCGTTGGCCTAGCGTCCTTTGGCAAGGCATTAATCCACACTTTGCCACTCTCCACCCAGGGGGACAGGATGAAAATTGCAAAACACAGAACAAACCAAAACAAGGTCATTAGAATATTGAATTTCTGTAAACCTTTCAACCGAATTGACAGAAAACAACCAAATACCTCCATCGAACACCAAACTTCTCCATCTATTTCCCTCAAACATCTCTCCAAGATTGATGTCAATGATCCCAGTCCATTGTGTTGGAAATCCTTGGCTTTTGATCGGTACCAGTTTATTGCGGATAATTGCTATTGATACTCTACAGGCTTCTTTCTTAAGAAGTGTTCACCGTATCAATTCTACTCATCCTGCTAAATAATTAGCATGTGAGTTTCGAATTGTCCGTGTGATTGTAAGAGATGGACAGGTTCACACAAAAATGTGTATAATTTGTACTTTTACCTCCTTTTGGTAAGAAGAATCTAAAAAATTGACAGTTAAACCTCCACCTGGTCTATATCAGTTGGTCTAACTTTCTCATGTGGGTCTTGGGTCAAGTGTAATGCTATGTTCTTCTATTTCTACATGTTAATACTAATGTTTGCAAAATGTTATACATGTACGTGGATCTTCTAAAAATCAGCTTTGCTGAATAGATCTTGTTGTGAAATAAATAAATGAAAAATGATAGTTTGTGATGAGCATAGGGCCCTATCTGGAAGGATTTCTATTCGGTTGTACTATTTACTTGCAATGTGATATGGTTTAGGAAAATTAAAGATAAATGCCAGTTGCGGTAACGATTTCAAAATGAGTTCATACAAAATACAATGAAATTACGTACCAAAGTGTCTCTTTGTATCAATAAAAAAATATGTGCCGAAGGATTCTTGAAGAAATTGTGTAATTGCTGAGAAATTAGCAAATAAGTACCGATTCAGATCAAGCGTCAGGCCGACATTTAAAGCAATAATAATACACTTTCCAATGTGCGCTTATCTGTGTTGGTGATCTTTATGTGAACATATTTCAGCGTAGATTTCAAGAGTCAACAAAGTTCAGGTTATGTAAGTGTACCAGATCTAGATCCTCGATGATTTAGTGACAATTAAAGGGGTGGTCCAGGCTGAAAATATTTAATCTTTAATACACAGAGTAGAATTCACTGAGCAAAACGCCGAAAATTTCATCAAAATCGGATGACAAATAATAAAGTTATTGAAGTTTAAAGTTTAGCAATATTTTGTGAAAACAGTCGTCATGAATATTCATTAGGCGAGCTGATGATGTCACATCTCCACTTTCCGTTTTCTTATGTTATTACATAAAATCACATTTTTTTTCATTATTTCATACTTGTGTGAATAATATGTCTCCCTTATAATGAAATAAGTTGCAGCAATAAATATCTAATGCACTAAATCAGTTGTCAATGCACTAAATCAGTTGTCAATCAATTTTTTCTAGTTCTTGGAGGAAAAAATTTGAATAAACCTAATTTCATATAATAAAATACAAAAGAACAAGTGGAGACGTGACATCATCAGTCCAGCTAATGAACATTCATGACGACTGTTTTTACAAAATATTACTAAACTTTGAAATTCATTAACTTTGCTATTTTGAAACTTTGAAATTTTCAGCATTTTTCTCAGTGAATTCTACTCTATTTATTAAGCTATGAATACTTTCAGCCTGGACCACCCCTTTAAGCCTGGTTTTACAGACTTTCTCGTGAAATCAGTGTTTACTGCAACTACTTTCATTTATCTTTAAAGGGGAAGTTCACCCTGAAGAAAACTTTGTTGCAAAAATAGCAGAAAAAATAGTAAAAAATATTGGTGAAGGTTTGAGGAAAATCCGTTAAAGAGTAAGAAAGTTATTAGAGTTCAAAGTTTTGGATTTGTGACGTCATAAACGAGCAGCTGCCCCATGTGTTATGTAATATAAAATGCATGAATTTCAAATTTTGCATGGTTCCTGATGACTTAATTTTGTTTTCTATTCATGATCGGGTGTGAAATGATTTGTCCATTGATATACAAAAGGTACAGTGAAAACCATTTTCAATTTTCTGAGAAAATGACATTTTATTGATTTTTTACCATTCGCTATGTAGGAATGCTGCTCGCATATGACGTCACAAATCAAATAATTGAAATTCTAATAACTTTTTAATTATTTGATGAATTTTTCTCAAACCTTCGGCAATATTTTTTATTATTTTTTCTGCTATTTTTACAATAAAGTTTTTGTCAGGGTGAACTTCCCCTTTAAAGGTGGACGGAAGAGATTCAGTGGGAAATAAGCTGGGATGTAGGGCTAGTAGGCCTTTCCTATTCATGATTACACTTTGTATGATATCTTGTAGTTAAAGCACCCAAATTAAAGTTATTAGGATTTAAGAATGTGATAATACACGCTTCTACGGGTCATTTGGTGATTAAAATTTTGTTTTGTATGTTTAGTGCATTTCGAAGGGGGAAAAGGGGGATGTGTGGTATTGGTTATTGCACTCTGTAGGGAATGGAATCCCGGAATTAATAAAGCCTCTAGGGATTAGATAATGTAGTAGTCAATATATCAATAGCTGAATCAGACATGAATTGAATTTTAAAGTGGTTCTGTCTGGTGGCATCAATTCTAGATTGGTTTTGGTCTATCTTATTTACTCGTCAGAAAAAAAAATTGGAACAAATCCTTCAAAGAGAATGTTGATGACCTCCTTTTTTTTACTTTGCTTCTTTAAAAAAGAAATGATTTGGGAAAATAATCTTCTATTTTAAGTAGAAATGTAGAAAAAAATATGTATGTAGAGAGTGGAGAAGTGGGTCAGCAAAGAGGGAGAGAGGGGAGACAAAAACAAGAAGGGAAAGATAGAGAAATGAAGAGAGGGAGAGAGAAAGAGAGAGAAGACATTGCTGCACCAGCCCGAGTTTGCTCAATCTCGAGATTTTAGCCCGATCGGCCCTCTTCGCGATTAATCTCGAGATTAAAGAACCCCATCTCCATTGCAAGAAGAGCAATTTCTGCTCGAGCGAGGCATCTGACGCGAATTAGCGGGATAATTTGTAAAATAGGACGCTATTTTGCAAATAATCCCATGTTGACTTGGGATTGCAATCTCGAGATTAATCCTGCGAACTAGCGCGATAATTGCGTCTCCATTACAAATAATCTCGAGATTGTTCAGATCAGG
This sequence comes from Lytechinus variegatus, assembly GCF_018143015.1. Lineage (NCBI taxonomy): Eukaryota > Metazoa > Echinodermata > Echinoidea > Temnopleuroida > Toxopneustidae > Lytechinus > Lytechinus variegatus. The sequence goes on along the minus strand of NC_054748.1, from coordinate 25,840,981 downwards.
ATAATTTGCCGGATCAGAAATAGTGCACTAATTTGAAAACTTGGGCTGGTGCAGACGGCCCTAGAGAGAGAGATATGAATAGAGAGAAGGCTTCATTTGGAAACTGATCAGAATTGATAGGTCAATGAACTGCACAGGGGTGAAACCCTTTAAGAGGGCAGGGCTCATTAACTTCACATGGGATTAAAATTGGGGTTTCTACCACACCTCTGGGCTATCCTAAACCCTGGGAGAAGGGTACATCATGGAGGGGCATTCTCTTCCCCTTCATTTTAAGTTAACAAAATAGGAGTTTTTGGCCTACAATAGGTGGTTTCAGACCGCCTCGAAGTTCGCCAGTTCCAGGTATTCTCTGATCGGGAAATTTACCCGATCAGAAAATACCAGGTATTTTGGTAATGTGAAAGCAAACTACGCGTAATCTCCCCGAAAGAAAATACCCGCTAAATAGTAGGTACTTGGCGAAATTACGAGAGCTTTCGTGGGGATTTTTCCAAGGTCGCAGGTATTTTGGCGATGTGAAAGCAAATTACGGGAACTTTTATCCCAGCGTGTCGTTGGGCGCGGCGGCGTGGGTGGCTGCTGGGCTAGAGATTTTGAATCTCCCGCCTTGCCTGCTTATCAGACCACACTGCGCATGCTCGTAACTTCGGGAACTTATCCCGAAGGATGTGTTTCGGGGCGGTGTGAATGCAGGAATAATTAACGGGTATTTTTTAGCCTTAAAAAGTTCTCGTAATTTAACGGGGATTCTTGTGATCGAGGCGGTTTGAAACCGCCTATTGTGGAAGCGTCGTGGTGTAGCTGTTCTGACTCTCGCCTTGTAATCAGAGGGTCGTGTGTCGAATCCCACCATGGCCTAGCGTCCTTTGGCAAGGCGTTAATCCACACTTTGCCACTCTCCACCCAGGTGTTAAATGGGTACCCGGTAGGATGTGAAAGCCTATATGTAGTATGCCTAGCAATTGAGTCTTGGAATGCTCCCCAGGGAGTGGAGAAGGTGCATACATTGTATGCGAGCATGCAAGAATCCAATAACCGGGGTAATAATATGTCTGTTAAGCGCTAAGTGACGTCGTTCCAATGTTAAGCGCTATATAAATGTGGAATATTATTAATGTGGTTGGTTTTATATATATATATATATATATATATATTGTTCATAGTTATTACACACTTTATATTCATCTCGAAATGAGAAATACATACTTTTTACTAATGACTATTTGTTAATGTTAATTTGGTGTTCCAAATAAAACATTTTTGTTAATTTCGTCTTCCTTTTATATGTAGGTCTATACTTGCCTGCTTCCCTCCCAAAGTTTGTAAATGGAAAGAAATGTATGTGAACAAAAATTCACAAGGGCTTTTCATGAACAGAACTACTCATATATCCTTACAATAACTTGAAATTATTGAAAGGGTAACCTATTAAGCCTCGTCACAAACCAGAGTGTAAATTAAGCTAAAGTAGACCCGTTCTAAGGTTCATGGCAGTCTATTGTTGAGTTGAAAGTGATTTTCTGTCTCTGACAGGTGTATTAATATCTTTTTGCAAGAGGCACTTAGGAGACAGATTTATGAAAATATTTTTGCGAATATTAGTACTTTCCCTTCCCTTTCTTCACTCATAGAGTTGTTTTCAAATCTGAGGTCCTGTATATTTTCTATCCAATTTCTGGAAGAATGTATTTTGATTTTATGTTGTAGTTGACTCAACTACCTTGATTTCTTGATTTTCTTCATTAAGAAAAAAAACATATCTCTTTTGATTAATCCATGCATGATATTGAAATCTATCTGCCCTCTCTTTGTAAAGTGATCTACTTAGGTTGGATCGGATGGTTACAGGAAAGATTGCCCCCCCCCCCTTGGATAAAATTACCTGATTGATTATTGCGTATCTGAATATGTTGAAAATTCATTGAAATTTCTTGACAACTCTGGTTGTAAAGTGTTTTTCTGGCATGGCAATGAATGACAAAAGGTGGTTTCAAACCGCGTCGATCACAAGAATCCCCGTTAAATTATGATAACTTTTTTAGGCTAAAAATACCCATTAATTTATTCCTGCATTCACACCGCCCTGAACCATACCCTTCGGGTAAGTTCCTGAAGTTACGAGCATGCGCAGTATGGTCTGATAAACAGGCAAGGCGCGAGATTCAAATTCACTAGCCCAGCAGCCACCCACAGCTCCCGCGGCCAACGACACGCTGGCATAAAAAGTTCCCGTAAATTGCTTTCACATCGCCAAAATACCTGCGACCTTGGAAAAATCCCCGCGAAAGTTCTCGTAATTTCGCCACGTACCCACTAGTTAGCGGGTATTTTCTTTCAGGGAAATTACACGTAGTTTGCTTTCCCATTACCAAAATACCTGGTATTTTCTGATCGGGGTAAATTTCCCGATCAGAGAATACCTGGAACTGACAAACTTCGAGGCAGTCTGAGACCACCTAATGCAAGATTGATAAATTCCAACCAATATAAAAACAAATACCAGCCATTGCATGTGTGTTTGTCTGACAAAACAGTTAAAGACAAAAAACAATTAGTGCCAATGTTTATGGTAGGATTTAAAAAAAAGAAATCGGAGAAATGGGGCAAAATTTCTGAGTGTGATACAATTTTCACCTATTTTGTTTCCTTTCTACTTTCTTGTTATTATGTTTTGTAGGACAGTAGATCTGACCCCCTATGTACTTTGGTGAAAGACTTTTGAACTGTGGGGAGTGTTTCACGAGTCCATTATTTCATTGACTAGTTTGCTTTCAGCCAATCAGATGCAAGGATTCCCAGGAGCTTATAACAATAATCAGTGACTATCTGTTTCATGAAATGCTCCCCATGTGTAAGTCTAGAAGCTGTGTGAGGCATCCTGATTGTATGCCTCATTGACTTGGATCAAATTCTCTTGAATTATTCGGTGTGGATCCTGAGATGGTTGGAAGTAACGTTCAACACCTGATTAGAGTTGCCACTTGGCCCAATACTATTTGGGCTAATTCCTAGACCTTCCTCCTCTCTCCCCTACAACTACAACTTGAACAAATGGCCATTCTCATTACGCTTTCTAAAACTAGTTTACTGGAAACCGATTCAGGAAACCACTTTGGAAGATCGCTTTGCTAGCGTTCCCACTTGATCACACGAAAGTGGTTTTCAAATCTCTTCACGTAAAGCGCTCTTGTTGCTATGGAAACGCTCTCAGTGGGGTGACACATTTCGCGCGAAATTCGAAACCGCAGCATAGGCATTCTACACCTGTCGTTTGGAGTAGCGCGCTCAAAATGTGCGAAGATCGCTTCCCGAAGAACTGTTGTGTCCTCACGCTAAAACCAGTTTAACGAGGCAAAGCGATCTTGAAAACTACATCGCGAGGTGGTTTTCCAAACTGGTTTGGAAGATTGCTTTCAAGACTGCTTTGACCGTTCTCACTATGCATTAAACTATTTTCCACTAAACTAGTTTCCAGTAAACTAGTTTTAGGAACGTAGTGAGAACAGCCTCCAAGAGGGACATTCAAGGACTTCAGGCTTCATATTCAGACCACTTTCCTCAAGCAAATGAATTGCACAGCACACTCACCTTTACCCTACTTGTCCAGAAGTCGTATGGGATTTTTTTTTTCTGTGGCTTCAAGTTGAAACCCAATCTACCATTTGTAGTAACAAATGTACTCAATCTTTAATTCAGATATTCATGACTTTTTTTAAAGCATTCTGAATTCTACCTTTTACCCTATTGTTGGTGTCTTTTGTTAAACTTACAGATAGCATCTAGGTATTGACCTATATCTCTTCCATCTGATGCTGGGAACTGCTTCCTATTGCCCAGTCAAGTGCTTTTATTCAGTGCTCTGTGGCACACTGCAAAAACTCTGGTGTTGATTTAAAACCAGCCCGGAATCTATACACCAGATAAGTGTTAAACAACACCAGTTTTGTTTTGGTCTAACACCAGATAGGTGCTTATACAACACCAATTTGTATTAAAACAGCATCGGTTTGATTCCAAACTGGTGTTGTTTCAATACTTCTCTGGTGTGGACATACATAGATTCCGGGCTGGTGTTAAATCAACACCGGAGTTTTTGCAGTGTATCATGGGCAAAATCATACTTTTTCTAGTATTTCTATAGCTTCATCTTCATTTTGTCTTGGCCCTTATACTGTACAATAATAATAATAGGCATTTATATAGTGCCATCTATCTAGAAATATTCTATTCCGAGGTGCGTTGTTATTATTATTACCCCAGCTTTAGCTCGAGCTGCCTTTCAGCGCTCATGCATTCAAGGAATTAATCCTGCTGGGTACCCATTCACCTCACCTGGGTTGAGTGCAGCACAATGTGGATAAAATTCTTGCTGAAGGAAATTATGCCATGGCTGGGATTCGAACCCACGACCCTCTTTTTCAAAGTAAGAAGAATTATCCACTAGGCCACAATGCTCCATAACGCTACAATAATAATACAACTTAAATTAAGCGACTGCTCATTTCAGATGTGTTAAATATTCATTTGCATTCAATTTCTGAAGTTATGTTTGATTGCAAATCTCTCTGCAAGTGGCCCCATTACACCTAAAATGAATATTTGTTTACCAGTAATGAGGAAAAAAGATTGGTTTGGGTCTTTTGAAAAATGATATGAGACATATTACAAATGATTACAAAATAGCACAAAAATTTTTTTTATGGAGATTGATCAATGGTTGTTTAGGGACAGGTTTCCACTGATTACGTGTGGCAGTGTTCTTATACCATTTTCCAGTTTTTATCAACTTTATTGGTAAAAACAATATAGAAAAAATATGAAAATTAAGGTCGGTGGACATTTTTCTTTGGGGGGGGGTCAAATTTGAATGAAAAAGATTCAACATCCAAAAATTTGCAGGTTTTACTTAGTTTGCCAGGTTTCAGCAAACAATGCTGTATTACCTCTAGGCCTGTTCCTTTTTTACATGTGAATAGAGCTTTGAAGTGTGGGAAAGTCTGATCAGGATAATGGGGGGCACCTTCAACCAGAGGGGGCGGGAATCAATCCCACAATAATCATCCATATTGATTTTATTTCATAAAAGTGTGTGGGTCAAATCTGTCCTTCGCCCTCAAAGAGAAAAGTCAAACCACATATGACATAGATATCAATTACAGATGCTTAATTGATTAGACCCAGTATGGGACCTGGGTATAGTCCAAAAGGGTTGAAGGCCAGGTCTAGAAGAAGGACCTGTCAGTAATTAGATCTGTTACCCACATTTTACAAGAATAATGAGATTGATGGGCCTTTTGCTCAAGACCAGATGATGATGGTGATACATTGTTATTTGTTTAGAGGGCTTGTACTTGTCTGATTCTATGAGTGATATATATGATTTACAACTTGGTGAAGGCTGTTGGGGTAAATTCCCCTGATCAGAGAATACCAGGTCTTTTCAGTTTTAAAACCATTCTTATATAAGTTTACGAAAAGAAGAGAGAGAGAGAGGAGAGGGGGAGTAGGTCAGGAAGGGTTAGAGACAGGGAGGGGGTAAGTCAAGTTGTCTGAGTAGGGATTAGGATTAAAAGGGGATAAGTCAAGGGGAGTGGAAGTACCCTTGGGCGAGATTAGTAGAGCACCCGTTCCCCTCTTTGGCACCATGAAGCCTTTCCTATATAGTCCCTTTATTAACCCAGTAATTCCTACAGTACAGGGGAGTGTTACATGGAGCATCTTGTCAATGACTAATGTGCTCTCGGCCAATCAGATGCAAGGATTTCAGTAGCTTATAACAAATATCAGTGGAAAATCACAGACACTTTGTTTCATGAAATTCCACCCCCATGGTGTCAAAGGATTTATGTGCAAATATGACTTGTGAGTGTGCAGGAATTAAAGAAAGATGGACAGTGTATTGGCATTTTTTCAGGGTGTTACTAAAGTATTTTAGACAATTATTGATACCTCAGTAACTGATTTTCAGTAATTGTTGTCTTGTTCACTTAAAAGTACAAGTTTCTTTTGCATAAGAAAAATGACCTTTAGAAGGGAGGGTGGGGTTGATGTGAAAAGGAAACAACAAATTGTTCTACAGATAATTTTGTGAGAGATGCCTCCCATATATATTTTGCAAGAATATATTGCCAAATGGATTTTTAATAGGCCTAGATACATTTTATAGAAAGTTATAAGGGAAAGGAAGAGATTAATTAATTGATAACTAATGTATACTATGTGGGTTAGGCCTAGTGCTATCTAACTAGAACAATGTACATGTATAGAAGGACGGACGGATAGACAGACAGATAGATAGATAGATAGATAAATAGATGGATGTAGACAGATATATAAAATAGATAGATATATAGATAAATATAGATAGATAGATACATGTAGATAGATAGATAGATAGAAGATAAGCTAAAAATAAATGAATGAAATATTATATGAAGGAATTGATGAATAGATGGATAAAACAATGGATAAGTAGAAAACAAAAAACATAATATATGAAAAGTCATAATACAAGTGAATTAAAATTCCCAAAATTGAAATGGTATTTGAAGGCAAAAAATTACCCATTTCATTACAAACAATAGGAATGCTAATTGAAGGTCATATCTACATGTAATGTTGCAAAATATATAACAAACTGAAACAACGATTTGTTTTGAAAAATCAACATAATTAGAATCCTTGGTCGCTACTTTTTCGTCCACGAAAAAGACCACAGGCGATAACTGCAGAAGTCAGACTTAAGATTTCAGAAGATCACAAAAGCTTTAAAAAAAGAAAAGAGATTTATTAATATCCCGAGGGGGCAGGAATCGGAAGTAAACAGGGAGAGATTCGGAGGTTTCAGTTTTTTCTTGATCTTCTTTAAACTCTTTTTTATTCCTTGCATTCTTAATCCAGGGACTTGCATTCACGAATCTGATGGATATAAACAGAAATGATAATGGTTTCGGAATAAACAATGAGCTTTGAGAAAAACATATCAATCAGTATATGAATAGTGGTCCATTAAATGTTTTGTGTCGGCTTTGCAGTTATATTTTGAAAAGATCTGTCAAGGAGAATTTGGAGTGGATGAAGGTTTTATTAGTTGACAGTTCAAATGTTGTGACAAAGTTCGAAAATCCCTATTTATGCAAGAGATAGCTAGCGCTTTAATTCAATCACGTTTGCTGACTAGACATTGTTTATTGTTATTAATTATTTATGTTTGGATTAAATGTAAGTATTATATATTGGTGTATGATTGTGTTGCACAAATTGGATTTTTATATTTGGGAAATTTAGTATCAAATCAATTAAAACATTTTTACTTGAAATATCAATTGATGGAAATGTTAGTAATTATGTTCAACCAAAAGAGGAATTTTGTTTCTCTTGTCAACTGGTACAAAATCGTTGTACTATAAATCCCTCCACATACATGTATAAATCAAAGTTACTAATATATAAACCCACCCCCCCCCCTGACTTTGGAGGGTTGTTTAATAAATTATGACATTTTACGTATTGGTATTGCATCAATGAACATTGCTCTTTTCTTGTCGATTCAATATGTCTTGAATAAGTGTGGATCTATTAACTTTATACCCTGAATTTTAAAAATTGTAAAAAGAGAGACAGAAAGAGAGAGGGAGAAGGGGGGGGGGGAGTTGGAAGAGATGAGAAATAAATGAATGAATGTGTGCCTTGCTCACTCCAAATGTCTCCATTGCTTGAATACCTTATCTGAGAAAACAGTATTTTAAGCTTTAAAATCTTCTGAAGTGTTTCCGGATTAATGTATTTTAATCCTTTTATATAATTATAACAAACTGTGTATGGCACAGCTGCATGCACATTTTCTGTTTATTCATAGAATGCAATTTGTTGCATTATACTCTCAATATGTTCACACTGGTGTTCAAAGGGGAAAATTCTACTAGCTTAAGGCCCTATCTCACCAACGGAGACGTCGCCGCGACAGTCTCCAACTTATCAGTCGCTGCAGTCGCGGAGACGTCTCGGAGACAAAAATGGCTTGCGCTCTCACCAAGGAGACGTCTCGATGGAACGTTTGAAAGATCATACACCTGACTTGGAGCAGGAGGAGGGATATCAGCACGCGTTCAGTCACGTGGTTTCTGAAGTGGGTCAAACAGTGTGAAGAAGTGTCGCGGAGACGTCTCCGCAATGTATTATAATTTTTTTTGGTCTCCAACAGGTCTTCGCGATGTCTCTGAGACGTCTCTGAGACATCGCGGAGATATCGCGGCGACGTCTCAGCAGTCGCGGATATCATTAGTCTCCGAGACGTCGCAGCAACTGATGGAGACTTCTCGGAGACGTCGCGGAGACTAGAAACAGTCTCCAAAAATATTAAACATGTTTAATCTTCTTGCGACTCCTCGGAGACTCTGTAATTTTCATGAGACGTCTCAGAGATGTCGCGGAGACGTCTCTGCAACTAGCAAAATTTGTAGTCGCGAACTAGTCGCGAACTAGTTTCAAGCCCAGTGAGATACCCCCTTAAGTGATTTTGAGACATCTTGGCCTGTATTCTGAAGTCGGGTTTGACTTCTGTGCTAAAATTATGGGAAGCCAAAATGTTTCAAAATCTTGTTTACGTGAATGCTTCTCCCTTTTACTGTGCTCTTTACTAATTATTTATTTGTGAAGACAACTGTCATACTTGTCCTTCCCAGGCAGTAAATAATGTTTTGGGAGTCAAATGAGCTGATACATTAAACCTCTAATGTTATAGATTTATGGAACAACTGGCTTTCCATAGTTAAACCACAACTTAAAACCAGAGTTTAAATTAATCCCGACTTCAGAATACGGGCCCTTGTAATTAAAACCTAAACATTTCCAGATATCTTTCCCTCTCTTTCCTGTCGGAGTGGAGAAGGAAGAATGACTTTAGGAAGAGATAGAAATTCAGTTCTGAAAACTAATCCCCTCCCTTATTCATTTTCTGAATTTGTCAAACATGAAAGTGACATGAAATTGACAAGATGTGAAATATATTCATGCTGCCCGAAGCTGTCAGATTATAAAAAAAAAATGATACATTGGGGGATAGGAGGGTGGGTAATATTATCTGCTGTATACTGCTTGGCGTGTCAAAGCATTTGAAATTATAAAGAATGGGAAAAGGTAATATTATATGCTATATACTGCTCAGTGTGTCAATTTTTTTTTTTAAAGATGAGAATGGAAAATGATACCTGCCAAATACTTTTAGGGTTTTTCTCTTTGACACTTCTTTTTGGAGAAGGAATCCTTTGGAACAAGATAGCTTGTGTGAAAACAGAAAAATCAAAGAAACAGATCAACAAAAGTTTGAGAAAAATCAGACATATAATGAGAAAGTTGTGAGCATTTGAATATTGCGATCACTAATGCTATGGAGATCCTCACATTAGGTGGTTTCAGACCGCCTCGAAGTTCGCCAGTTCCAGGTATTCTCTGATCGGGAAATTTACCCCGATCAGAAAATACCAGGTATTTTGGTAATGTGAAAGCAAACTACGCGTAATATCCCCGAAAGAAAATACCCGCTAAATAGTAGGTACTTGGCGAAATTACGAGAACTTTCGTGGGGATTTGTCCAAGGTCGCAGGTATTTTGGCGATGTGAAAGCAAATTACGGGAAGTTTTAGCCCAGCGTGTCGTTGGGCGCGGCGGCGTGGGTGGCTGCTGGGCTAGTGATTTTGAATTTCGCGCCTTGCCTGCTTATCAGACCATACTGCGCATGCTCGTAACTTCGGGAACTTATCCCGAAGGATGTGTTTCGGGGCGGTGTGAATGCAGGAATAATTAACGGGTATTTTTTAGCCTTAAAAAGTTCTCGTAATTTAACGGGGATTCTTGTGATCGAGGCGGTTTGAAACCGCCTATTGGCGATGCAACGAACATGTGTGATGTCACTTGTGAACAACTCTCCCCACTACTTAAGTATATATTTTACTTAAACTACCTCTTTTATCACATCTTTCAGTAGATCTTGCATTCTTTATAGCAGAGCATGTAATACAGATTTTAAAAGAATACATCATGGATGAAGAGTTTGTATCACCATAAGAAAAATAAAAAAGAGACATTTTGGGGGTATTTTATAGTCCATCAAAGGGAAAGTTGTTCACATGTGACATCACACATCCTTGTCGCATTGCCAATAGGAGGATCTCCATAGCATTAGTGATTGCAATATTCAAATGCTCATAACTTTCTCATTATTTGTCCAATTTTCTCAAACTTTCTTTGTTATTATTCTTTGATTTTTCTGTTTCAACACAATCCAACTTGTTCCAAAGATTTCATTTTCCTTTGATAGCTGATTGTCTAGAAACACGTTTTCTACTTCATCTAAAGAGTAAGTTTAATCATGTCAAAGTGTTTTTGACTTAATGAAACTTTGCTTGATTAGTTTGTTTAGTGGATGGTTATCATGGTTTAACTTTTTTAGAAATATTTTTGTTTTAATTGTTGCTGACAGATGAGAGATGAAGCTGTCTTTTCAATGGAGTTGATTTTGCTCTTAAAGGGTCGCTAGTAGTTTGTAAATTTGCACATGAATTATGAACAGCTTTATGAAACACCATCCTAGAAAGTAAAAAAAGGAACACTGAACTCTGTACAAAGTGAATCTTCATTTATAGGCTTACATAAAATAGGATAAGCTTGATGCATACACCCTTTCAACAAATAATCAGAAGTACTTGTAAATTTTGGGTTTAAAAATATCATTGTAATATCTGTTAATCAACAGGATTGCATGGAAACATATAAGAAGAAAATCATTTTATTTCTTGACCAATACCTTGGTGTGAATGTTATTAAGATGAGGAGGACATGATTTATAATTTTAGTAGGTTTATAGACCTATTACAAGAGTAAATAAATATATAGTGATGCTAAATCCTCAGTAGGTCTTGAGATGTGTCTGGTAAAATTATCGGTGGCATATTTGCTTTTATATATTGTCAGATAAGGAACAATAAAACTGGGAGAAACAACGTCTAGAAAACATTTTCTTGAAAGTAGCTTTTGGAAGTGTCTGCCTGTTAGCTCTCTGGTGTATTTCAAATACCTCTTGACATATTCTGGAACTCTATCCGCCCCTGGGGGCAGGTTTCACCGCCTCCCCTGTACAAAACCCATGGCAGGGACACGCCAAGGGGGGTGTCTTCCATTGGTAGTAAACAACGGCATGATTGACTGGTCAATGGAACTGGGGATTCCAAAACAGCGTCTCAACGTCCAGTTCCTAATGGCAAAATGCCATTGTTTTGACGTTGTTTTTGTCTTGTTTGGTATTTTAGCTTGAGTGTTTTGGAGGTGTTTGTTGTGGCACATGCCAAGATTTTGATTACCGGAGCTTTTGAATGTTAAATGGGCGGTCTCCATGGGTGGATAATGTGATTCCTTGTATATTGATGGTATATCTAATTCTATACTTTGCTTTTCCAATGACATTTCTGCTTCTGCACTGCTTCTTTTTGAATAAAATAAGTCTTGATTTCTTTTCCTCCACCCCATTCATCATTTCATAACATGTACAATGTGTATCGCCTACACCTACATGTATTTCACATATTCTCATTTCCCTCTTTTCAAGAGTATTCAACATGTTCTTTTCGTAATAAAAGTTTAGTTTTCAATATGAGCGTCGTATTGATCTCAATAAACATGGTGATTGTATTCATGATCATGAAAATCAGAGACAGATCACCTAATTCGTCCTCATGACGAATTAAAATTCTAGTCTTTTCTCTTTTCTTTTCATAGTCTTCTTTTTTTCTTTACGTTCTTTTTCTTCCCCTGCCTCTTCTTTCTCCCTTCTCCACTTCTCTGTCTTTCTTTCATCCTCCTTCACCTCTTTCTCCTCCTTCTTCTCCCCTTCCTTCTCTTCCTCCTCCCCCTTCTCCTATTCCTCCTCTCCCTCCTCCTTCTCTTCCTCCTACTTTTCCTCTTTCTACTCCTACTTCTCCTCTCCCTCCTCCTCCTATTCCTCCTCTCCCTTCCTTCTCCTATTCCTTCTTTCCCTCTTCCTCCTCCCCTCTCCTCTTCCTCCTCCTCTTCCTAGCTCCCCCTCCTTCTCCTATTCCTCCTACTTCTCCTCTCCCTCCCTCCTCTTCCTCCCCCTCTTCCTTTTCCTCCTCCTTCTCCTCTTCTTTGTCATTTCCTTCTTCGTCATCTTCTTTCTTGAATTCATTTCTTTCTATTTCTTGTTTGCTACACTTATTTCCTGTCACTTTTTAACATACATAAATAACATATTTGAATGCATTCACAGATATTTTTCTATGATAAAGACACAATAGGCTAAATTCTGCACAGTTTCATTGAATTTTCAAGAGTATTATTAAATACATGAAGCATTATTATGAATGGAAAACAATGTTAAAACAGTCGACATGGTACGTAAACGGTCAAAATAATTTCTTATTTTGATATTTAAGTGACTACTTTAATTGCAATTTACCCTTCTTTATTCATGATTTATTTATTCTTTAAATGTTTTTATTTCATTTAATTGATTTTTTTTATTTTCCTACTTTTCTCCAACAGGTACAGTGATTCTTCCCCATGAAGTTTCAAACAACAGTGGCTGTTCCAACAAACTAGATGACCCCCTTGAGATAAGTCGGTCATTAGAACAAAGTCTCATGGTCACGTGTGTAGGAAGCATTGCAGAGCTTGGTGAGTTTCAGGAGGGGTGAAAACGGGGATTGAAAACAGCCTTTTCTGCTTTAATATGGAGGGTATACTATTTTTATAAATGCTCATAAGGTGGCGCTATACAATATAGAGGGTTAGAGTAGCCATAAGTAAATGCAACTCTTAATTTTTAAAGCCAATTTGTGTCCAGAAAAGTCATATGCATTTGGTGCTACTGTATGTAGATATTGGCATACTGTACATAAATGTTTATATATTAGGAAATAAGATAACAATCTTTTGTACTTTAATATGTAAGTACTTCACTTATAATGCAGACAACCCTTCCCCTTCCGGTCATTGATCCAACACTTTTGTATTCTGTTCATCGGGGGGTCAAAAGCTAGACGGTGTTGAAGACATAGACAATAAAATCATCATTTCATACATATATATTTGTCAGTGCCATGCGGCGGGATGTGATATTGCATTTCAGAACTGGTTGAAAATTTTTGATTGAGTGCATGGGAACACTGATGAGTGGCGTATATATATGTTTGTCTCCCTCTATAGGTGACCTTGTGGACCGTGCAATGCATTTTCACCAGAGTCGCACTCGTACCACTAACTCACCATACAAGACCAATGGAATCACGTGGAGTCCGGATGGTCTTAGAACCCTCTTCCATTTTATGAGCTGCAATCAGTTGGAATACCAGGATGATAGGCCCATCGTTCAACTCACTCCAGAAAGGTGATGGTGGTGATGATGATGATGATGATGATGATGGTGATGATAAGGGATGATGATGATGATGATGATGATGATGTGGTGATGGTGATGATGATGATAAGGGATGATGATGATGGTGATGATGATGATGATGATGATGGTGATGATGATGATGATGATGATGATGGTGATGATGATGATGATGATGATGATGATGATGGTGATGGTGATGATGATGATGATGATGATGATGATGATGGTGATGATGATGATGATGATGATGATGATGATGATGATGGTGATGGTGATGATGATGGTGATGGTGATGGTGATGATGATGATGATGGTGTGATGATGATGACGACGATGATGATGGTGATGGTGATGATGATGATGATGATGATGATAAGGGATGATGATGATGATGATGATAAGGGATGATGATGAAGATGATGATGATGATGGTGATGATGATGGTGATGGTGATGATGGTGATGATTATGAAGCTGGAAAAGGTTGATGGCAGTGATGATCGTAATGATTGTGATGATGTCGATGACGATGATAGCGACGACATGAATGGTGGTGATGATGATGATGATTATCATCGTCATCATTATTATGACGATCCTAGCTCTTTTAATATTTTGAACCTTTTCTGATTTTTCTGTCATCATCAGGCCTTACGTTGTTCTTCCTCCCCTCATGGAGTGGATCAGGGTTGCCAGCACCCACTGTGAACACCGTCTGAGTAGTGTGGTAGACAGCGATGATGTCCGACAGGCTGCAAGGTTACTACTACCAGGCATCGACACACCGGTCAGACCTCTCAGGTACTTACCAAACATGTTAATATTCTCCCGGGGGGGGTGGGATGGCAGTCGAGTATATTGCTGTACACTCGCGTGACCAAGGAATTTCCAAACACCCCCTAAACGAGTTTTTCTCTGTGTGCAAAATAACCCCCCCCCTAAACAAGTTTTTCGCGGACTTTATTTACACATTTTGACCCCTAGACAAGTTGTCGTCAAAATATGACCTCGGGGGAAAAAAAGCATACCCTAAACACGTTTGGCTAGTCTTTTTAAAAAGAGCTTTAGGGAAAAGCATACCCTAAATACGTTGGACCCCGCGATTGACCATTGACCAGTCTTTCAAAACCACCCTTTTTCTTGAAAATCTGTGTTTTTGATACCCTTAACGAGTCCACGCACTGAAAACTGAAAAAAAAACACCCCTTTAAACATGTTTTTTGGCCACGCGTGTGTACAGCAAAATATTTGACTGGCCCCCCTGGGATATTCTCGAGATCAACCTATAAATATTCAAAAGTGCAAGCCTGAAGTTTGATCAGGCCATGTTATAAATCTTTTTGTAAACATTTTACTAATTGCTCTATTTCATAATGGTAATAATGCTACATATGATTTATAAAATGTAGTGTCTTTTCCATTTTGATTTAATGATCAAGGCGCTTAGGGGAGTAGCTGCCTCTGATTATCGGGGCTTATTTTCGTAAGCCTTGAATACCCTTCCGGTAAAGGAGGGTTCCCTGCTAAAAGTGGGGTTTCTAGCAAAAAAACTGGAAAATATTGCTCTGTATAACATTGCTTATTTAGAAAGAGCTATGTTATAGAGAGCACCTGTATATAGGTGGCATCAAATAATTTTTACAATTTGGTTTTAATAAACGTTAATGAAAGTCTGCATATTCTATTCAACCTTCGCTTATCTGATGTTTCGGAAAGCACTTTGTAATATATATATGTAATTTTATTGAAAAACAAGCAAAGTTACACAATGCAGGCTAAAGTTTGTCTTTCTCTTTATACGAAGTATACTCTGTTAATTGGACGGAGTATACCTTTACACAAAATAATTGTTTGAAAGCGTATTTAAATCGTGGTTATTATTATTATCAACATATTCAAGTATAGCTAATATCCATATTCTCCCCTCCCTCACCTTATGTTTTCTCTATCTATATCTATCCACTATTAGAATGGATGAGTCCCTCTGTTCCTCGAGACACCTAGATGCAAGCCAGTCCACGGCTCGTTTCCAGCAGGATCTAGGATTCCGTATGCTGGCCTGCGGGAGAACGGACCTGGTCCCAAACGCTGCTGTTCTGCTAGGACCAGATGGGATTGATACCGTTAGTGAACAGGTGATTAGACCAAGCGTACTAGTCCTAGAACAGAAGAAACTTGGACTTGTTAGATTACATTATGCAGCTTTCATTGTAGACCGACTAAAGCACCTGAAATCAAGAGTTTAACCCTAAAGAAAGACATGGAATTATTTAGAATTCTTTTGAGGTCATTTTCTTATTGAATGTTCCCAAAACATCTTGACTGATTATGCACATCTTATGCTTGAGGGAACCTAAATTTTCAGAACATGTTTTTCTCTTCTTTCTTTCAATTTTTTTAATTCTTCATTTAGTCAAGTAATTCTATAGGTTTTAGCTGTTTAATTGCAACAAGTTGAGAAACATTTTAAATCAGAGCCTAGGATCACCTTTTCCATTCATATAAAAAACAACTTTAGATTAATTTTTGACCAACTTTTATACTGGTAAATCCTGTAGCAACATTCCTAATGTATTAATTGATGTAAGATGAAATGTTGAATCACTGGTTTTGATTCTGTTGTCAAGGTTTTTATCAAACTAAATTTACGTTGGTCCCGCATTGCTGTTTCATTGCAGGGTATGACAGCGTTAATGTTAGCGTGTGCGAGAGGCGACGAAGCAATGGTCCAGATATTATTAGACAATGGTGCTAAACCTAATCTTACCGTGAGTATTGCCTATTGGGTCTATCACAACAGAGAGAGGGGGGGGGGGGGGGGGGGGGGGTGGGGGGCAGGGGTGTTTCACAAAGTTCTTTATAAGTTATGCATATCTGTACACATAACTGGTGGCCTGGGGGTGTCCATGAAGATCTGATTAGGTCATACTTAAAAGGCCAACATGGAGTACTGAAGTGTGGGTCATGAATAAAATGCAGATTTTTTAAAGTTTTTCATTGTGTCTAATAACATATCAAGACGGAGCATGATGAAAGATGATCACAGCACAAATTGGGTAGAAATTGGTTCCATAGATGACTCTGCACTAGGTGGAATTCTCATGAGCATGGTCTTGTGATTAGATATAATTATCATTGTGACTAATTGACTATGGTCGTTGTCACAGCTATAGCTATCACAGCTATTATTACCCAGGCTTTACCTTGAGCTACCATCACCAGCGCTCAGTGCATGCAAGGAATTAATCCTGCCGGGTACCCATTCACGTCACCTGGGTCGAGTGCAGCACAGTGTGGATAAATTTCTTGCTGAAAGAAAACACACCATGGCTAGGATAATCCATGACCCTCTGTTTGAATGGCAAAAGTCAGAACCACTAGACCACGACGCGCCCACTATGGCTGTCATTATTGTTGTTTACATCATTATCTTATTTCTTGACGACTTTGCAAATTCTTATCTCTTGTGACCACATCTCTTCAACTAAAGCAAAACTCGACTTCAATAAACGGTATTGATAACACATACTTTGCATATTCTGGTATGGCATAATACTTCAACTTATGGAAAGTTGACTTATGTAGAGTCTACTTTATATTCTTATTTCCTATGAAGGTCCCAAGTAGTCATCAGAAGTATCCCTGTATCCATCCTACGATCAGACATTGGACAGCTCTATCGTTTGCAGTAGCTCACAGACATACAGCTATAGCTCAGGTATACAGCCTCATCCGTGTTTTTTCCAGTGTATTTTTGTTTCCTTTTCTAGGGCATTTTCAATTGGTTTCCATGTAGCCCTCCCCCCCCCCCCCTTTTTTTTGGCTGCCTTTCAAGCATTATTTTGCCATAGGACCTATCGTTTTGCCTCTACATATTTTCCCATTAATTTTTTTTTTATTTGAAAGCATTTATTCCATTCTTCATAAAAACAAAACAAGGCACATACAAAGTTAACATAAATTACATGGGGAAAATTGCAAATAATACAATGATAAAATCTGGAAAACAGTTGAAAAAGAGTGTACATAATTTATAAATGAATGAGGAGGCAACTAGAAAGGGAAAGTCTTATTAGCGCTGCCACCTTTACAAAAATCTGGAAACTGAATATATATGATATTGTGAAATGCATGATGTAATGAATCCTGAATACCAGATACATGTATAAACATTGAACATAAAAGGGGGAAATACAAATTATAACATAATGATATATATCAACGATATGTCACGATATATATCACGCTATATATTAACGATAATTACTAAAAAGTTGTGCTTCTACATTGTATTTATGTCTTACCCCTGTACTTTATGCCATATTATGATTAAGTTTCGTGCGTTGTAAATTTGTCTTGTCTATATCCATTCAAATAAATGCAGAAAATGCCACAAAAAAAAGATTCACATTGTAAAAAACTGATTGTCAAAACTTATAACAATTTTCATCTTAAACAGTCTTCATCTGAAAGACATATCCAAGGCTGAAATCTCTGCATCAATGTGTTACTTCCCTCACATAGCTTGAAATATAGGTACATGTCACAATGCCTTATGCACTTTTTTCTTCAGTTATTATGAGATATTTTAAGATGTGTACTATCAAAAGATTGAAAATCAGTATAATAATGAAACGTTTTTGTATAGCGCAAAGTACATAAGCAAAGTTGCATGTCTCTAAGCGCTTTTCACAAAAGGAGTGGAGATGGAGGGAGAGCACTGGGTTCTTACATTGTTTACAAAATGGTGAATAAATGTGTTTTCAATCTATTTCTCAACTTTTCGTATAACACTAATACTAAATATGAGAGTCAGTGATTTCATTAATTTATCATTCGTTTCTTTCTTTTGTTCAGTTATTATTAGACGCCGGTGCTAACGTAGAAGGTGCCCCTGGAGAGAATTATACACACTCACCATTACAGCTAGCATCGGCAGCAGGTATTCATTGAATTACCATCTTATATCTTTGTGGGTTTTTTATAATTAAAGTTACAGTTCTGGAAAATGTTGAAGTGTTTGAATCCATCGAAAATTAACAGAAATCCACAACTATCACAGAAACAAACGCCATGAAAAATAGTGAGTCATCTGAAGAAAAGTCTGAGTCTGCTTACTGAAGTGAAATCATTAGTAGATTTTATCCTGAATTTAATCCACAAAGTATGTTCCTTTGACCTCCAAAGATTGGGGGGGGCATTCCTAAAATTTTGTTTGTGTGGAAGGTTGATATCTTGAACAGTTCATGGAATAAAATGAGAATGGCCAAAAATGGGGTCAGATGTACAAGTAAATGGAATTGTCCCCAAATTGCAGTAATAATAATAATAACAATAATAGCCAATTTTTATAAAGCGCTTTTCCCAGAATGGCCCAAAGCGCATTACAGCATATTATTACCCCGGTCATTGGATTCATTTCAATCCCGCACGAAAAGTGCACAATTTCCACTCCCTAGGGAGCATTCCTTGCATTCATCGCAGCCTCATTATGGCGCTGGCAAAATCAAACATACAATATCTTTCGCATCCTACCGGGTACCCATTTAGCACCAGGGTCGAGAGTGGCAAAGTGTGGATTAACGCCTTGCCAACGGACGCTAGACCGCTGTGGGATTCGAACACACAACCCTCTGTTTACAAGGCGAGAGTCAGAACCGCTACACCACGACGCTTCCACCTATGGAAATGGACATCACCTATATCTAATTCCCATTATTTCTCTCTCTCTCTGACCTTTTCTCTTTCCAGGTTACCACGAGCTGGTGTGTCTTCTATTAGATAAGGGAGCAGACCCCTACCTCACAACATTGCATAGAAATGGGATCACCAGTAAAGGACATGGCAACTCATTTGCTCTTGCTGCTGCACATGGCCATAGGTAATAAAACCTTGGGAGCACTCTCAGAAAACAAACAGTCAGTGCCATATTGTTACAAGCTACTGAAATCCTTGCATCTGATTGGCTCAGAGTGAATTTGTCAGTGAAAATTAATGACTATTTTGTTTCATGAAACACTTTCCCAGATGTTCCCAATTTTTCATCAATAAATGTATTAACCTTCATGTTTATATTCATTATATGTCACCCCCCCCCCTTCCAGGAATCATAGTTCTGCCTATTATATCACAAGTTGGTGTTAAATCTCTCAAATTGATCCGTTTAGTCACAATGGGCATTTCCGAAATTTGCTGCAGTATGTGTAAGATAAAATATTAGGTAAAAGTGCATTGCACTGGGTGCTATATTTGGTGAAATACATGTAGCATGGCACTGTGTACTATCTTTGGTAAAAGTATGTTGCACTGGGTACTATCTTTGTTAAAAGTATGTTGCACTGTGTACTATCTTTGGTAAAAGTATGTTGCACTGTGTCCTATCTTTCATGATATAACTTTGTTGTTATGACCCTGACTGCATTTCATAATACTTTCTCGCACTTCCTGTTTTAATCTCCCTTTATTAGAAATATTTTACGTAAGCTTCTAGAACAGCCTCGATTGATCCGATCGTCGGACATCTTATCTCTGGAGGAGATCTTAGCCGAGGGCTCCGATGGGCCAAAGGAACGGAAAGCTAGCAAAGCGAGGAAGAACAAGATTGCACTTATGCTACAGGTATGTAGTCAATTAAGAGCCACATGACTGTATATCACATGGTCCACTAACAAAATTGTGTAGGTCTAAACCACTTTTACTTGACCCATTTGGTATGATATCTTCTACTTCTATGGCGATCCTTGTTAGATCATCTAGCTTGTATCTTGCTAAGTGATTGTAATGTCATATCCATTGAAGGATTAACTGTATCATGCACCCAACAGTATTGTGCTTTCCACTTCAATTAGAAATATATTAAAAGACCAAATATGAAATGAAAAATTTGCCCAATACTGAAGAATTTTTTAAAATTTATTGTTACTTAGGTCTAAAATCACTTTGACTAGACCCATTTGGTCTAGTATCCAAGTTGTCGAGGTCGAAATCACTATAATGGCTAAACACTATTGGTCCTAAGTGGCATAAATGTTGACTGCATTTAGTTGAGGATCCATCTACTCTCAAGTATTCAGTTCTTGATTATTTGATGCCTCTCCAATTCCCAATCTTCTTGCTCTTCCACTGGCCTGCAGGAAGCAATGTACCACAGCTGCGAGCATGGTTTCCTAGACATCGCCATGGAGCTCCGGAGCCTTGGTGTCCCATGGACCTTCCACTGTTGGCTGGAGACCCTTCGGACGGCCAAGTACTTCCATCGGTTGGCCATCATCCAGTGTTTGTTCCGAGACTTTGGATCCATCCCAGTCGAGGACGATTACGAGGAGCTGATCCGGGACGGGCTGCCGCTCATGTTTGAGATCTTCAGGCAGAGTAAGGTACGACAGATTGGCTTTTCACTTATCTCATCTTTGCCCGGAATACAATCCCTTATGATGTAGAAAACTTTAAGGAATGAAAATTAGGAATGATTATGTTTTATCAACCTGTTGTTGGTAAACTTTTTTCCACTCTTGTGGACTTTTCTCAAGTCAGTGATCAGACAGGTAGAACAAGGAAAGCATGCAGGAAAAGCGAAGAATTGCTGCAGTGGTTCAAGCCCCATGTCACATATTTTGAATGATAAGTCAAAGAATGGTTCCATGTATAATAATCATATATGAATGATACATAAAAAAAAATCACTTTTTGGATTAAAAAAAAATTCAATTGCTAATATTGTTTGTTGATTGTTACATCTTTTCAGAATGACCTGGTGAGCAAACAGCTTGCGAACATCTTCCCTCTCCTTATGGGTACGGATAAGATAAGTGACATCCCTACACCAGATGCTATGCATGGGGCAAGGATAGGTAAGCTGGTATCTTTGTATTAGAGAAACCACTTATCAACTACATTTTCAGTTGACAAAGATCAGCATACTAATGGGGCGTCTCAAGAAACTTGTGATCAATTGCAAGTCTATTTTTGTTCTTGAAATCAAGCGTGTGCCTTGCAATTAATTGCAAATTTGCGATCGATTGCTAATCTGCTCCATGAAACAAGGAGTGTAATATGATTTGCTACAGTTAATAGTGATCAATCAACTGTAAAATTGCAACAGAATATTTGCGATTGATTGCAAATATTTTCTTGCAACACCCCCTAAGTAATATTGGGTATTAGCCCAAGTGTGAAGTCGCCCAATCACCAATAAGATCACCTTGATAGAAGACCAAATAGGATTAGTGCAAGTGGTATACCACTGTCTAAGTGAGTGTAAACCATACATGTACATTGTACGTCTCTCTTCCAATGTTATTTCTTTTTGTGTTCTATCTCAAGATCCTCAATACATCAACAACCCTGAGATGTCGGATGTGACCTTCGTGGTGGAAGGTCGTAGGTTCTACGCCCACAAGATCGTCCTGGTGACGGCATCCAAACGCTTTAAGGCCATGCTTTCGGATCGCATGTTGGACCCTCAGAAACCCATCGTGGAGATCACAGAGTTTAGCTATCATATCTTTCAGGTAAGTTGCCATGGTGATCATGGGTGGAGTTACATATTTGGAGGTACAAAAGTAGGTTGACCTTCTTCAGATCCCCCCCCCCAAAAAAAAAAATAATTAAATAAAAAAAAAATAATAAATAAATGAATAATACGAATGAGAATAATAATTATAATAATAATAGATAATAAAATAAATGAATAAAAATGAAAAATACCCAATAATAGTAATATTAATAATAATAAGGGAAGATAAAGGTACATATATATAAATTTGTTTAAAAAAAGAAACACCCCCCCCCCAACACACACATACACAAGTACAACAAAAAAAGAGTTTTAAAAAAGGCAGAATAGAGAAAGAAAATAAATGATATGAAAAAATAATAATTGAGAAGAAACATTAAGTTGATAGGAAAGAAAATAAGCAGGAAAAAACATATGGTAGAAGAAGAAATCAAAAGAAAACAGATTTTAGAGGAGGAAGAGAGAATATTTTAGTTTCTATTCTTAGTGAAACCGTCAAACCAAAAGGGGAAAAAGCCTTGAAAAAAATGCATGAACTTATTGGAACATCAAAACAAAAAAATAAAAGCCTCAAAGGAAGCATGTGATCTCTGTTTTGATCAAATTTCAAGTTTAGCTGCCATTCTTAGAAAACATCAGGGCTCCCGTTATACAAAGAGTTGCGATTGATCCGATCAACCACAACTATGGAAAGCCAGCAACATCTAAATTGCATGTTTTTCAAAATATTTTCTAGATATGTATATTGATACATTCATTGATTTCTTGAAAATTCAGTGTGCTTCTCTTTATTTACAATTGACATTGTGCAAATTTCGTGTAGAAAAATTCTGATATTGATGATGGATTTCCATAGAGTTGAGATTAATTGGTTCAATTGTAACTAGAGTTGAGATTAATTGGATCAATCAAAACTGGAGTTGAGTTTGATTGGATCAATCGTAACAGTTTGTGAGACTAGACCCAGATACGTTGGATAAACTTGATGAAATTCCCTCTTATGTGAAAGTGAAAGTTTCCCTATCACATACTTTTTTATGATACTAGTACATGTACTTCATTGTCATATATCCTATCATGTGATCAGTATTACAGGAACCATTAAGGATATCATGTGTAAATACATGCAGTACAGTCAAGTATGCTGCCTACTATTAACTGGTGGTCATTGTCCAAATTAAGCCTATGGAAATATGTAAAGAATGAGTCAAAAGATCAAATGTGACTGAGCTGTTGAAATTTCCTCGATTTATTTGTTCAATATACTTAATTTTCAATTTATCAATTTTCCGTCCATCCATTGCCTAATTATTACATGTATTCTTGAGTTGAAATATGTCACCGTGTGAGTTTGTATTTCAAGTAAATCAAGTATTAGATTGTATTATTGTTCTCAGTGATGGTAGTGATAGTATGTATATACATTGAAAATGCATATTTATATATTTATAGTGATTAATTTATTACTGACCGGCCTTGTATTACCGAACGTGCGCATTGTACGCGTCAGAAAATAATTTCATACTCTCAAAACTTTGCAACATCCTTCCAAAGGGAACTTGAATAGAAAAATGCTGAAAATGGTCAAAAACACATTTTCATAGTCTTAATATTCTAAAAATGATAAAATATGGTCAAAATAGCTCATCGTTGATTTTGTTGTTTTCTCAAATTTTCCCATATAAAACACACATTCGATGATACGATACCTTTTTCAATTGACCAAAATATTTCACATGCAAAGAGGGGTCTGATTGGAAGCTAATATAGTAAACAAGACAAATGATTTCGGCAAAATTTTTACATATTTATATTTTGTAGGTAATGTGTATTTATGGTGAAACTTTGATGAATTTTATGCGAATAATGTGTTTGATATGATTGAATTCATGAAAAGTGTTCGGTAATACGATCCACTACCATAGTCTGTTTAACTATTCTCTTTTTTCCTCCCTTGCTTCCTCTTGTATGATTCCACTCTGTTTCTCTCTCTTGCTTGTTGTTCTCTTTCTTAATCTTTTCCTCCCTCACCCCCCCCCCCTCTATATTTTTCTTTTCTCTGTGTCACTCTCTCTGTCTCTATGTGTGTGTGTCTCTCTATCCATCTATAGCTTTTGATGCAGTACCTTTATAATGGAAGCACAGAGAATCTTCACGTCAAGCCATCTGAACTTCCCGAGGTGTGTATTCAGCCATATATCACAGCAATATATCAATGCTTCCCTTCAAATGATTTACTTAAAAAAATTGAGAAAGCCATTTACTCCATTTAATTGCACAATAATGAATTTCTGCCTTTTATAAAAAGTCATGCACAGTGGCATATATATGTCATACCTTTGTTATTTTTCAAACTAAATTTGAAAAAAAAAACACTTCACTTTGATTATGATGTTGAGCCATGGGGTTTTCATTTTGACAATATATTCAGTTTTGTCGATGTTCGTGAAATCCGTGGTTTTGATTGGCTGAAAGAAACCAGTCTCTGAATGTTACTATAGTAACACAGAGAAGGAGAGAATGAAAACTTGTCAGCGCTGACTTGCTTCATGAAATGGTTTAAAATTTTAGCCTATTAATTAGCCAGGGTGATGTTGAGTTCCCTCAAATATGTCTGCCTGGTAGCTGACTTGCTTCGTGAAGTGGTTTGAAATTTTAGCCTATTAATTAGCCAGGGTGATGTTGATTTCCCTCAAACATGTCTGCTTGGTGGCTTAGTTAACATAAAGGTTTGTGATTAATCGTCGGGCTGATTTTTAAAATTGATCATTCACAATAATCAATGGAACCAATCATAGAAATCAGTCCTATGGTCAATCGCTAAGTTTAGTGATACAAGGCCGCTTGTGGCCTAGTTTGCATTCCCATTTTGGATCGTCTAATATTGAACTCTCTGCTCAGTGATCAGTTTTATTTTCTAATCTTAGCTTGTTCAATATTGAATGTCCCAGCTATCTTACTGGATCAGCCATAATAGCACTGCTTAATGCACTTTGTCTGAATTTTCCTTGACTGAAAATATCTCTTCTCTCAGTATGTGTACTGAATGTGCACTTGCTTGGGAGGTAATTAATGGAAGTGTTGTCAAATATTTGCTTCTTACTACATGTACAGGAGAAATGTATTTTGGTCGCATGCTCAATATTTTATTCTTTGTTGCCCCATTTTCATTATATCGAGTAGAATCTCATTCCACTGGTTTAGTAGTGACTGCATTACATGTATATTTGCCTTCTGAATTGGGGGTTGTATGCAGTTCATGTTTTAAAATTATGCATAATTGTATGTTCATTGAAAACAGAGCTGCCAAGTAGTACTGTTTATCTGTATTTAGTACTGAAAATAGAGAAGAATACTGATGGTTTCATGCAAAATACTGATTTATTAAATTTCAGTTTGTGTTGTCCTATGGTATTCCTGTGAAAATACTAATTTCCTCACCAAAATAATGATTTTCAGCCTTGAAAATACTGAAATATGGATAAATTTGGTGGTGATTGGTGATTTTTTTTTTACCTGATTGGTAAGAAAGCATGAATGCTTGTAAGCAAGCAACCAGAGGACCGACGGCTTAAGGTCCTCTCCGAAGGACCTGGTACTGAGGATTAATGCCTTACCAAAGGGCACTAGCGCATCAAGTGAGATTCGAACCCGGGTCACCGGAATACGAATCACTTGCTCTACCGACTGAGCTATCGCGCCTTCTTGCTGAAGGAAATTGCGCCATGGCTGGGATTCGAACCCACGACCCTCTGTTTCAAAGTCAGAAGACTATTCCACTGGGCCACAACACTCCACTGGGTGGTCATTTTATTGGATTCTGTTTTAATGTTTAGATTGTTGCCACAACTTACATTTATGTTTAAAATGTTCACCATTCTCTGTTGTCTACAGTTACTGGCAGCTGCTAATCATTTTGTATTGACCGGTCTTCAGCTTCACTGCGAGAGGTTACTGAGCATTGATCTCGCCTGGGATAATGCTACAACAGTCTACAGACAAGCCAGAGTAAGTATTTAATTTGATACCGTCGAATGACAATAGATTTCCCCCCCCCACGGACAAGCCCCTGTAAATATAGACAAGCAGGGTACGCACCTAAGATGATTATGTTATTCTGACCCAGCTCCCCAACCCCCCACGAATACTTGGGGATAAGGGGGACAATATACACCCCTTCCCCAAGTATGATTTTATTCTTTTTTGTAATCCACATTTCTAGACTAAGCTACTTATACCTGCTTGTATGTGGCTGTTATCCTTCCAAGGGTTTCTCTGATTTTATGCAATAAGAAAAACAACCAAACATCAATTTAAAACTCTTACGAGTACCATGGTCAATTCATTTAAAAAAACTCATTAACAGGGATGTACTTGAGGCCACATTTTGATGGCATTTGCCTCAGCACAAGTCGTATTCAAATTCTTTTGGGAAAAGGTTTATCTAACGACCTCGTAATTCAGAATTAACGGCTTTGACTACATCCCTGCTGGTTTATTATAACTGGTCTCTCAACAAAATATTTTCCTATCTGTTTTTTATTTCTGTCCAGTTATATGGAGCCGAGTCTCTTTTGGAATATTGCCACTGGTTCTTCCTGCTGAACATGCCAGAACTCCTTGCCAAGAATGAAACTTTCAAGAAACTCATCTTCCCTCCGAAGCAACATCCTTATGACCTACCGAGCATGCTTCAGGATACTCTGGCTAAACAGATCTTCAACCGCTTCACGAAACAGACGACTGTCTGACCAAAGATTCTGAGAAACTCTTTTTTGTATCATTCCCTCAAAGCAGCCCTCCTTACCTCCTAACAAACTTGACCTACCTAGCTTGGTCTAAGAAACTCTGGCTGGACAAATCTTTAATTGCTTCACCAGATAAACACAATCATCTGAAACAAGATGTCAAGATACCCTTCTTTACATTGTTCCTGAAGTAACATCCTGACTATAGACCAGTATCCTCCGATGTACCCTGGCTAATTAGATTTACCAAGAAAACGACTGTCTGACCAAGATTTCAGGAAAAGTTCCTTTGTATTTTTCCCCCTATCTACCCAGTTGGCTCCAGGCTTCATTAGTTACATAGACATTCAACCAATTTACCAAGCAGACAACTTTCTCTAATACAAGATTTTGAGTAACTTGTCTTTGCATCTATCCTCGAAAGCAATATCCTTATTAGAAGTAAGCAGCCTTCTCCTAGTTATAAAGATCTTCAACAACTTCACTAAACAATCAACTCTCTGATACCAGATTTGGGGAAACTCATTCTTCAGAAGTGACAGCCTTAGAAAAAACCCTTGTGCTCCAAGGTATCCTGGCGGAACAGATCCTCAACAACAGCTTAACTAGACAAAGAACTGTCTGACCAAAGAGTTTGAGAAAGTCATCTTTACATCTATCCCAAAGCAACAGCTATAGGGCTCAATGCTCACACTCCAAAATTCCCTGCAAAACAGATCTCAGATTGATTCACCAAGTAAACCATCGTCTGATCCAAGATTTTTGAAAACTCTTCTTTGGCCTGCCAATTACATGCAAATATTGTGGATGCAACTTCCTCCTCAGTTTCTGTTGAATGCTCATAAGACTTAGCAAATGCATTGATCTTGGAGTGAAGATGTGCAGGTCACATTTTTCCAAATGCATGGGGTACGTAATGCATTGCCATGGTTACATCATATGATGGCAATAAATCAGGGAGAAAATCTTTTGAGCAAACTAACTACTTTCTCAGGTTTTGCCCAGTGCTCATGAGATTTTGAACACACATTGGTCTATAATGAGTGAAGACACATATTTTCACATGCCAGGTATTTCTTTAGCTTGTTGATGGGGGGTATTAATCACCATCAGTAATATTTTTCATCTTCTGGGAAACTTTTTTAGTTTAACTTTGTTTATCTTGATTTTGCTTTTTCAACAAATTAATTATTTAATGCTGATAGTGTTATCTTGTACATAGAGCTATTTATTTATTCAAGTTAATAATTTTGATTCATTTTATTTATCTTCCTATTTATTATCTTCTGTATTTCTGCA
This sequence comes from Lytechinus variegatus, assembly GCF_018143015.1. NCBI lineage: Eukaryota > Metazoa > Echinodermata > Echinoidea > Temnopleuroida > Toxopneustidae > Lytechinus > Lytechinus variegatus. Next base: position 25,813,006 of record NC_054748.1, on the reverse strand, counting down.
TTTCTCATTGACAAGGGAAAATATTGTCCTGGTTTTGTATTAGTTCCACCATTCAATGGTATAGTGTGTTCAGAATATGCATTATGAATTTGTTGTAATTGATACTATGCACATGACTGCACATATCTAATTCAACTCTTTCATATCCATATTCTCCCATCCTCCCCCCCCCCCCCTTCCCTCTCTCTCTCTCTTCCGTCATACATCATTATCCCCAAATCAGGGGCCCGTCTTACAAAGACTTACAATTGATCCAATCAATCGTAATTCTATGGAAATCCGTCAGTGTCATAATTTTTTTCTATAGGAAATGTGCAAAATGTCCTTTGTAAACAAATGAGAACACACCAAACTGACAAGTCAATGAATTTATGGATATACATTTGTATCTAGAAAAAAATTGAGCAAACATGGATTGCATCTGTTGACTTTGCTGGCTTTCCATAGTTGCGATTGATTGGATCAATCGTAACTATTTGTAAGATGCGGCCCTATGCTACTCAAACTTGAGAAAGCAATACTTGACAGGCATATTTTATTGCTTTGATTGAGTATAATGCTTTGCTAAGTCATGTCCCGACTACTGAATATTCCCATTTAAGCTTATCTCAAGTATTTGCAACAAGCATTATGCCAAAGGACAGTGTGTAATAAAGGCTAATAATGAACGAATGGTGGTTTAGGTAGAGTAAAAACAACTTCAGTGTTTTTCTTTTAGTGATTTTTGACAATTTGAGGCAAATTCATTGCCTGAAGCATAAGTACTCTGTCCACATTTTATCATTTCCAGGGATGATATATATATTCAGTTGGTGTGCAAGTAGTCACTTTACTTTTCAGATAGTTTAACCGATAATAGATGAAGTTTATTCAACAATTTACCCATTTATGATGTACTAACGTAATATTATGCATTCTTTGGTGCTTCAAATTCACAATGTTTTCATATTATTTCATGTGGTGCAGCCCTAGGCTTGGTGAAATCTGGATTTCAATTTAATTCCAACGTTGACTTGATATTTGATATATTTCAGTCGTAGACTCACTAAATCGTCATATTTCTATTTTGTTTCTGTTCATTTCATTTTATTTGTTTCCACAAATCTTCTTAGAACAACATACAACTCATTTGTAAGTAGCAGAATAATTAGAATTCAAATGCAAAGTGCAAATAAGAACAATTGCATCCCAAGCTTCAAAGTGTGGGCGCCTAAAAGTGAAGTATTGCTTGTTGTGAATAGGCCCTTAGCAAGTCATGTGTTATGGATTGGTAAGTAAAGTAATGGAAGATAAAAAGGACCGAGCTCTGAAAAATAGCAGAACTGGACAAGGATGAATGAGGGGGACAGGCAGATTACATACAGGACGAGGAAGTATAACAAGAGTATAAAGACCTGTCTACTATCTGTTATTCAAATTAACCAATGATTGTAGTTAATACAAATCTGATTTGTTCCTGTTATGTACATGTACAGATATATCAGTGACTATATGCTTGTCTGTAAAGTCTGGGTTTTACAAACGTTTTGCGAGGATGCGAGTGACAAAAAGTGACCAAGTCCAACATTTGTTTTGAGGATGCGAGTGACAAAAAGTGACCAAGTCCAACATTTGCATTTTTCATCTACTTGCAAGAATTGCCTTTTGCTTGTTAGTAGTTTTAAGATTTATTTGCAAACAAAAAGCGACTCTGAGTGATGTCCATGTACGATTTGTGAACCTTCCAAAACTTAGTGCACATTTTGTGAATATTTTGCGCTTTTTTGTGTGATTGTTGGACTTTGCCAAATTCACTTTCTTGCATAACCTTCATTGAATGTTTGTGAACCTTTTCAAACCCGGGTGGGTGTTTCATAAAGCTGACCGTATATTTACGAAAGACTGGAATATGTTTTGCGGTGCTAAGTCGGCTACCAGTCCTGCGTAAAGTCATGCGTTATTTATGAAGTTTTATGAAACTCCCACCCGGCGTATAGAGCGATCTGCAGCTGTATATAATTGTTTAAATGACAGAGGTGTTATTGACTGAAATTCATTAGAACGTTGTTTGTTGTTCGTTTATGACTTGTTATATAAAATTCAATTATCAGAAAAAGAGGAACTGACTTGTCGATATTCAATTTGTTGGAGATTGGTTGATTATGCTATCGCTCATATTTTCCAAGACCCCTCCCCCTCATATATGCTGGCTCAATATCTAAATGATTAATATTTTAAAACTAATATTTGAAAAATATTTGCATTGTTTATGATTCTTTTAGGGTCAAGGTCCTGTTTGATTTGTGCTGGAATGTCGAACTGCTGGGCAGTTTGTAAATCATGAATTTGTCTTTATGAATGTTGCATAAATGAAGTGTACTTTGGTGTGTAAATATATGACATTACAGAGTAAATATTGATATTGTATAAAATTGGAAGGAAAAACATACAGTGAAATGGTGCCAAATAGTATGTTGTATTGTAAAAAGAATATCTGTTTGATTGATGTGAGTATTGTCATGTCTCACAAAATTAATTGACAGCGATTATTTTTCAGTATGTGAAATGTAACAAGTCTATGGTAGTCCTTGTCTTACAAATAGTGTGATTGATCCAATCAATCACATCTATGACGAGCTACTACCCCATCAATCCGTATGTTCTTTCAAATAATGTCCCCTAAATACAACAAAACACTTGTTTCTGCATTCCTTTTTCTTGTATTATCAAACTCTCCATTGAAACATGGACAATTTAATTAAGGTCTCAAAATTGTTACCTTCTCAATAAAGGATATAAAAAAGGAGTTCAAATCGAACTTTAGTATTTTCATCTGTTAGATAGTAGTAATCAGCTTATCAATGAGGTCCTGTGTTCACCTCATATACATCTCATTAACCTATTAATGATATAGGAGTATAAAACAGTGAACAGAACAGAGCTTCTGATTGGCTTGTGGTTTGATTAATTCTTAAGCATTTTCACCAGATATTTCATATTTTGTTTTTGTTTAATAATAATCATTATTGACTGAATGACCAAAAATAATTGGTTTGATAATAATTAATCCTAGTATAAAAGTCTCAAGGACCATGGTGTATAGCATACATGTAACGTTTTGAAACTGACAAGGAGAGAAATTGTTCTTTCTGCGTAATTCTTACAAGTTCGTGGATATTTTTTAGCCTAAACAACTCATACAAATGATTTCCCATTTAGCACAGAAAAAAATGATATCATATAGTACTATAGTGTTAGCACGGAAAGGGTTCATCTATTTTGTGGGATGACATATTTTTTCCAGCCTTTCAAGTGAAACATTCCAAAACAGGTAAAATTTCATCATTGTGGAAAAATGTTTTCTTATACTAGAAGTATTCAATCCTCATACTTCCCATCTGTACACACTTTAAAATATGCATTTTTGTGTTAACTCTTGAAAACATGTCATGCTCACCAGCCAACTTAAGTTAATTTCTTATTATCTTGGTGGTACCCTCAACTTTTGGCACTTCATTAATTCTTCGACGCATCCTAATAAACTTGTTACCATCACTTGCAGGCAGTTTATTCTGTTTTCAATCTTGTGACCTGGCGCCTGTATCATATATCCGAGTAAATGATCGGTGGGCCAATATTTACGATTTGATCAGACACAGTAATCATTGCAATCAATCATAGTAATCATCTCTACGATCAATCGCTAAACTTCATGATAACAGGCCTAGAACTTAAGTTTATCTTTAACAATGGCTGTATATCACAGTCTACTGCTGGAAAGAATTCATTTTGTCCCACAGTGTTTTCACAGTGTGAATCACATTTTCACATAATATGTTATGTTAACACACTGTGAAAACTCACACTGTCAGAGTGTCCACAGTGTAAACTTATCCTCACACTTAATATGAGCATTTTAACAGTGTGGAATATATTTCACATAGTCCATTATGTAAGCACACTGTGAACAATCGCTGTTGAATAAGAGTATTTGTAAAGTGTGAATTACATTTTACATAGTGTATTATAGCGTGGACCTACAAGGGCTATGATTATGGGAACACACTGAGCACTCACACCACTTAATTGCACACAGTGTGAAATATCTTCACATTGTTGAATTTGAGCATTTTAACAGTGTGGATCACATTTTCATGGGTATCCACATGAAGATCAAGTCCCCAATGTGAACACACCATCAACATTCTTACTGTTGATGTGTTCACTGTGTAGATTTATTTCCACACTGTTTTATTTGAGCATTTCATTAATAGGAACAATATTCTCACTTAGTCAACTATGTGAACACATGTGAACACACTGTGAACACAATGTAAACATGTACACACTGTGAATCCACTGTGAACACAGTGTAAACACAACGTGAAGATGTACACACTGTGAATACACTGTGAACACACTGTAAACATAATTTGAACATATACACACTGTGAATACACTGTGAACACAGTGTAAACACAATGAACATTTACACACTGTGAACACAGTGTAAACACACAGTGAACATGTACACACTGAATACACTGAATACTCTTTGGAAACAATGTGAACATATACACAGTGTGAATATATTGTGAATACAGTGTAAACACAACATGAACATGTACACACTGTGAATACTCTTTGGAAACAATGTAAACATATACACACTGTGAATATACTGTGAATACAATGTAAACACTGTGAATATACTGTGAACACACTTAGAACACAATGAACATATACACACTGTGAATACACTGAGAATACACTGTGAACACACTTTGAACAAATTGTACAACAGTGCATTTTTTCCAGCCGGGTATTCTTTGGACCTTTGACAAATATCAGCCTCTCGCAGAAAAAGTGTAGAGCTATGTATTTGAAATTTGTGTAGATGCATTTATCTTTATTTATGTTTGGAAAGTGAGAACTCAAAGCACTTCACGCTTAGTGTATGTTATGTTTTATAAGGTTCTGTACCATTTGTAGTATTGTTTCTTGTAACATTCTTTAACCAACTCATGCATTGAAGTTAAAAGTCATTGTAAATATATTTCATGATTTTATTACTAATTTTTGATTGAGATAAAATGCCTAAGAGATATGTATTTATTATTGAAATAACCATGTTGGTAATAAATGTTTGGTAATACCTTGAATCCTGTAATTGTGTGAGTTTATTGAATTGTTTCAAAGAGCATAGGAAAACCTGTGTACATTAGGGTGACGGGTGATTGCACTGCAAAAATTCTGGTGATGATTTAACACCAGCCCGGAATCTATATCTGTCCACACCAGAGAAGTATTGAAATAATACCAGTTTGGAATCAAACCGATGCTGTCTTAATACTAAATGGTGTTGTAATAAACACATATCTGGTGTTAGACCAAAACCAAACTGGTGTGGTTTAACACTTCTCTAACACAAAATCAACACCGGAGTTTTTGCAATGTATGCCCTCATGGCGGCCAAACTTGGCCCTAAAATTCGTACATGCTTTTGGGAACCATTCTTTCTTGACTCCCCGAGATCTATCACAAACCACATTCAAGATTATTTAGATAATCACTATTCTAACTATGGCAGAATAAATATATCTGCTTTTACTGCATGCTTGTTTGTAACCCCCCCCCCCCCAGTAGTCCTTAAAATGAAATAAATAGCTCCGCCCCCCCCCCAAAAAAAGACAATAAATCAGTAAATTCTACGACCCCCCCCCCCCCCCGTGTGGGGGAAAAAGGTAGCCCCTAATAAAATTAATGAGAAAATTTATATTCTAACTATGGCAGAATTATGATAAATGCTTTAACTGCAAGATTGCTCGTAACCCCCAAAAGTTGTCCTTGAAATGAAATAGATAGCTCCACCCCCCCCCCAAAAAAAAGATAATAAATTCTACAATCCCCCCCCCCCCCGTGGGTTTCAAGATTAAATTGAAAACAGAGTCTACACGAGCAAAGTTCATGACGGTTCATTTCGAGTAAAAGCAAGAAAAAGAAAATGAATTTTGTGTTAGTCCGGCATTCATTACCGGAACTTTGAGGTAGAATTTCAGGATATAAATTACATACAAGATGAGCTCATGTATAAGTAAGTTTTTCCCTTATTTAACTCAGTTCTACCAAGGGATATACAGAAGTTGCTGGTCTTATATTCGTAAACTCAATTGTTAAGGTAAAGCTCACTCAATGCTTGAGCGCATAATTAAAGCACTATAAAAACAGCTATTGTTATCATCATTATTATTGTTATTACTGTTATATTATTATTATTATCATATTATCATGATCATCATTACTCATATTTAGGACATGTTTGACTCTGAACATTATTTTTCAATGGTTGTTTTGATTCTGTGGTTTGAAGAGGTTTAATTAAGGGCATTACACCTTTAATTACACTGAATTCAGCGTGCCTGTTGAGAGCTTAGTCTAAAAATAATGAATGCCCACTTTTCCTCCAGGACTATCAAATCCATGTGAGTTAGTATATACCCCTACATATAGTATACGAGGTGCTAATACCATAGTTGTAAGTATGTCGACTTTTACTGACAGTACAGGCGTACAGCTACCGTATTGCATTGAAATTATTCTTTCTTTTAAAAGATTGACAGATCTAGATGGTTATTCAAAGGTTTTAGGATAAATGTAACTTTTAGAAAATGAAAATTTTGATAGATTTTAGATTTCAATTTCGGAAATGAAATATTATTTTATGTATACTTATTTTTGTAGATGGTAAATTGAAATTCAATTGAATAATATACCTAGTGGGTCCTCCCCCATGAGACTTTAATTTCGTATTATATATATATATATATATATATTACAATTCCACGCCTGGTTTCCAGAATGCATATACCATTTTTCATTTATTTGAATTGCTTTGCTCACGGACTTAGGTCCCGCGGCCGGGGATCGAACCCCGGACTTTCAAATGTATAGTCGGCGCCTTAGACCACTCGGCCACGGCACTTCCACGTATAAACAGTGTGAGACTCCAATGAATTAGGATAAACGTCATTTCAAACAAGAAAATATTTTGTTAAAGAAAGATTTCACATAGAGAGATCAAGGGACCGAAAGGGAGAATAACATATGTTTCGAAAGTGTGTTTCTGTGTGGGTGTGGGTGCATCTGAGAGAGAGAAAAAAAAACGAGAGGGTGTGTGGGGTGTCTGCGGGGGGAGGGGGGGAGAGATTGTACCAATTTCAAATTTGGAAAATTCAATGAAAATAATAGAACATCCCAGGAGAACATCACACCCCTGACATTTTATTAAAGGGGAAGTTTACCCTGAAGAAAACTTTGTTGTAAAAATAGCAGAAAAAATAGTAAAAAATATTGGTGAAGGTTTGAAGAAAATCCGTTAAAGAGTAAGAAAGTTATTAGAGTTCAAAATTTTTGATTTGTGGCGTCATAAACGAGCAGCTGCCCCATGTGTTATGTAATATAAAATGTATGAATTTCAAATTTTGTATGGTTCCTGATGACTTAATTTTGTTTTCTTTTCATGATCGGGTGTGAAATGATTTGTCTATTGATATACAAAATTACAGTGAAAACCATTTACAATTTTCTGAGAAAATGACATTTCATTTTTTTTTTTACCATTCGCTATGTAGAAATGCTGCTCGCATATGACGTCACAAATCAAATAATTGAAATTCTAATAACTTTTTGATTATTTCATGAATTTTTCTCAAACCTTCGGCAATATTTTTTATTGTTTTTTCTGCTATTTTTACGATAAACTTTTTGTCAGGGTGAACTTCCCCTTTAAGGTGTCATGATTTTATTTTACTTTGTATGAACCCGGGGCATTCATCATCCATGTTCGACCTCAACCCCCCCCCCCCCCTTCGAGTTCTTTGTAGTTCTTCTCCTTTTCTTCATCTTTTTTTCTTCTTCTTCTTCTTTTTCTTCTTCTTCTTCTTCTTCTTCTTCGATCTTCCTCTCTAGTCTCTCTTGGCCCTCCTCTAGAGTCCTTCCCTATCTCCATGGAGAGGTCATTTCTGCTGGCGAACATTTACAGCTCTGTATCTTTCCCACATATTTTTTTTATTTGTTTTTGTTTATCTATTCATTATTTTGGGATGGTTATGTTATGTAGTTATCGTTTCATGTTGAAACTTGGACTTTTTCCTTGTTTGTTTATAGTAGATCAAGAGACATATTTTCTTTCTTAAAGGTCAAGTCCACCTCGGGAAATTGTTGATTTGAATAAATAGAAAAAATCAAACTAGCGTAATTTGATCAAAATCGGATGTAAAATAAGAAAGTTATGACATTTTAAAGTTTCGCCTTTTTCAAAAAATAGTGATATGCTCAATTCAGTGACATGCAAATGAGACAGTTGATGATGTCCCTCCCTTATTATTTCTTTTGTTTTTTATTGTTTGAATTATACAATAATTTCATTTTTTACAGATTTTGACAATACTATAACAACTTGACTAAACCATGCATAAGTATTAAACAATGCTAATTCTACATGTTCAGGGGGGGGGTTACCCGTCATTTCACTTGACAATGAGGAGAAAATTAAAATATTTCATGAACAAAATAGGCCTAGTAATACAAAAGAACGGTGGATGACGTCCATCAGTTTTCACTCTCCTCATTTGCATACCGACCAGAATGTGCATATCACTGTTTTGTTTAGTTTAATTTTAGTTCACTCCAACGATGTTGTAGGACTAAGCCTGTTCATCGATCAATTAAAGTAGAATGGAATACTGCTCTCCTAATTCAGACAAAATTAAATGCACTACTTGTGTTGGTAGGGGTGTCGTGGACAGCAAAAAAATCCATGAAAAACACACGAAAATCACTCAAATTTGTAAAACTAAGCAAAACTTTAAAATATGATTATGTCATAACTTTCTTACATCCGATTTTGATGAAATTTTCAGCCGTCTGCTTTACGTGTTGGATTTTTCTCTTTTTATTCAAATCAACTTTTTGTTGGGGTGGATCGTACGTCCTTTAAAAAACCTTAGACCCTTTTTTGTTGGTATACCAGCATTACTGCAAAATCTGTCCCCTTAATTCTCACATTATCAACAATCATATTAAAAGGGGTACCCCATGCTGATAGTATCAATATATATCGCGATGGCCATGAAATATAATATATTCCCCCCAAAAAAAAAAAAAAAAATTATGTGAAAACATTTCTGAGACTTTTTCAAAACGTTACGAAACCATTAGGCCATATGCGTAATATAGCTGCGTTACTAATTTGGAAAGATCTAGACTGTTGTACAAGAGTATAATTTCTAGCAGCATAATAACAACCACCAGTAATATTTGCTTTGTCATTGAATACGTCATAACCACGTATATATGCATGGGTAAATTCAATGTATGGATCGTAGGGGTGCGTTCATTTAATGGAACAGCTTGCCAACCATATAAATACAAGAGCGCGCCTTTGCTGCGTCACAATTAGAATTTGAGGAATCGAGATCTCTTGCGCTTTCGCAGTGTCGGAACCAGGCTGATCTTGTGCCCGAAAACACGAAGTGTAACAACTTTTTAGCCATATTTTCTACTTCAGATCTAACAGAAAACACAACCAAGACCTAACAAAATGGCTCAAGTGCGCCAGAACTACCACGAAGAGTCGGAGGCTGGAGTTAACCGCCAGATCAACCTCGAACTGTATGCATCGTACACGTACTTGGCTATGGTGAGTATGGTGAACAACACAGTCACGTTAGAAAAAAAAATATATGATCATCAAAATGTCTTGAAAATCTTGCGTCTTTCAGGTGATCGCTCAAATTTGTATAATTCATACGTAGGATATAATATGTATCAGTCGTTTCAGTTTTGTAAGTGTGTAGAACGTGCGAATGAATCAAATTTACCAACTGACAATGTGCCGTGTTTTTCAAGATAAGTTCTTTAACTTTAATTTTCTGATCGAGCAATGGCGCTGGCGTGTTTCGGGCGATCGGTGGTTGATTCATTGCCAATTTGCATTGGAAAACATGACAACTGTATTAACACGTATTACATGTAAATTACTTTGAAATGTCAATTTCAGTCATGATTGGCAAGCTAGGGCTAGGCAGTTGTGAACATGTTGGCAATGTCATTGCAGAGATGCCAGGTTCAAAGACCAGTTATGTGTGAGATTTTCTGTGAATCTGAGTGAGATCACAGACTTTGTGTACAATGTATATATTATGGTGGGCCCCAAGTCTGCGCACCTAACAATTTGAGTTAAGATTTAACATGAATTTCTTCTTATTTCACAAAATCTTTCAGTTGATAATGTTCCTTACATCATGATAAGTAAGTGTGCCAAATATCTCATAAAAATTTGAAAGAAATATATAATTTTCTTGGAAAAAATCTCGGGCAGTCATTTTCAGATTGAAAAAAAAAATGGTACCCCATGTCTGCGCACTCATTCACTTTGCACACGATTCGAGGATTTTGATGACAAAAGCTGTATTTTGAGGCTGTCACATAAAATGCCCTGAATTCATTATTTTTCCACCATTTTGAGTCGGATTTTTTATGAATACCTGTCTATGTAGTGCATGTGTAAAGTTTGTGCTCGTTGCGTATCTTCTGTAACTAAAATCGCGCAGATACGCGGTTGCGCAGACTTGGGAGACCGCGCAGACATGGGGGAACTGACCATACTATATGGGGATAGGCTGTGATAGTTGCGTGAGACAGAGATTTAAGGGATGAACAAGAGTAAAAAATGCTCGAGTCTCGCGCACAATTCGTGAGACTTGGTAGCTCTGTCATTGCCCTCACACCCCCCCCCCCCCCCCCCCCCCCCCGCCTGATCTGTGATTACAATCATGACACTTTCAGATTCATTTCGGTTTGTTGCAAAGCCAAAAAATTCTTTGGGAAATCAGTTTGGGAGACAAGGTTACAACTTAGATTATAAACTGGGTTCCAAAAGAAACTGATGAAACTTTACCATGATGCCACATTTTTAATGTCAATGATGCCACTTTTGGGGTTAATTGGCTTGACTCTTGGATGGATGCACGTGCACCATTGTCATTGGGAGCTTTAGCCCTGCCTACTTATCATAATTAGCTTGAATGCCAATAATTGACAATTGTCAAAACAACACTTTGAATACATGGAAACCAAGTAAAAGCAAGCATCCATTTCAATCTAGATAAGACTTTCCCTTTAAGTTTGCAGTCCTTGAATCTTATGAAATAAATAATGCTCATTGTTTTCTCTGATAATTTTCATCTTGACAGGCGTTTCACTTTGACCGTGATGATGTAGCCCTTGGGAACATCCACAAGTACTTTGTGAAGGCATCCGATGAAGAGCGGGACCACGCCCAGAAGCTGATGAAGTTCCAGAACCAGCGCGGGGGACGCATCGTGCTCCAGGATGTGAAGTGTCCACAGAAGTCTGCATGGTCGTCCGCTGCGGAGGCCATGCAGGACGCTCTAGACCTGGAGAAACATGTCAATCAAGCTCTCTTGGACCTTCACAAGATCGCATCCAAGCACGAAGATGCTCAGGTAAGATTAAAAAGCAACTTATAGGCTTTTTTTCCTGATTCACCTTTATGTTTTTTACTTAAAATATAATCAGCCAGGTTCGTTTTTAAATTCCTGTAATGTAGTCATGCTCGGTGCCCCCACATTCATTTTCTTCACTTTGATGTGGTTGCCCATCTGTCAAAATTGTCTCGACTTCAAGAATCTGACCCATTCAGCCTACCTCTAAATTTATCAGATTAAAGAGTGATTTTTCCCCTGTTCAACCGAAGTAGGGGAGGATTCCTGCTGAAGCAGTTAATATAGGCTGAAATATAGAGCTTGCCCACTTTTAAATTAAAAGGTCCCGTGTTTTGAGAAACATGATGCATGTAGTATGGTAGAAACAAGTTGCCCAAGCCAATAAAAAAAAAATCTGACCATGCCATTACTTGCAGTTGGAGAGGAGAACCATTCATTTAATTGGGATGCCCTTTTGCCAAAAACCTCGACTTTGGATTGTTCTGATATTAAACCCAAAGTAAATAGCTTGCCAATATCAATATAGATCTTCTAATCCTCAGAGTGTCACGGTATGATGGTAGTGCACATTGCATTAGCAAGGGCAGGAGTAAAGGAGACTAATTTGGGCCAATGTAGATATGTGATTGGATTTTAGTGCAAAAGGAAGCAATTACCAAACGTGACATTTCCTGTGAGAAAGCCAATTGACTCTGTCCTTCGTGTCAATTTACTATCTGCTATTGAACAGGGATGCCAGAGTTCTGGCTGTTCAGTATTTCATGTCAAATTTCCGGGATCGTGATCTGTTATTTAGCCAGAATCTGTAGAAGATAAAGAAACCTCAAAGATCGAAAAGAGCATTATGTATGATGAAGCAAACTTGGCTCAAAATGGGATGTAACAAAGAATTATGACATAGGTTGGAATCCGAGATTAAAATTTTATCCGAGCTGAAAGGAAGAAGACCCTAAGCCTTCATAATTCTGTTCTTTCAAGTTCCAACATTAATATATTTCCTTCCCCTTTTTTTCTCTTAACTTGCAGATGACGGACTTCTTGGAAGCCAACTATCTGACCGAGCAGGTCGAGGCCATCAAGGAACTTGGCGGCTACGTCACCAACCTGAAGCGCGTCGGACCAGGACTCGGAGAGTACATGTTCGACAAGGAGCACTTCGACTAAAGCTTGAACCTCCGAAGCTTCTACCTAGGGCCTCTATTGTCACTCCTATGCACCTGTAAATCTTGTATACATGTATGACTTTAACAAAATAATATAATTAGGCAAATATTTCAGGTTTACTTGAATCTGTTTCTATGAATCGCTAATGAAGTTCTTTTGCAATCGCTCTTGAAAATACCACTTTAGCACTGCTAAGATACTAATTATGGAGCAAGCACACATGCTCAAATTCTTCAGAAATATATGACAGTATGTGTTAATAGTAATATATCTACAGTACTTTATTTCTTGAAAGTATAATCTCTGGTTGTGGAATAGTCCTTGTTTTTTACAAGCATTAGATCTTGAGGCCCTAGAGTGTAGTATTGTAATATGGTGCAAATAAAAAAAGAAAAATTCCCTGTTGTAAATCTTGCATGAATGCAGGTCATTTTGTTATCATAAGATCATTGCATTATGAGCGACAAGGAGTAAAAAAAAATAAGCAAAAAGTTACAATTTCTTGTGTTCTGTGTATTATTCAGTTGAATCTGACTCATTTCTGTTTATCACTGATCCATTCCAACAAAAAGTTAATTTGAATTAATAGGAATAAGTAAAAACTCCAAATGTCAAATTCCACTAGTGCACACTGAAGTACACGTAGTTACAGTGATGTGTATATAGCTTTTCTGTCACTTGACAACTGACGAGCAAAACTTGAAATGCCAAAACTTGTTTGATTCTCTCTTAAAATCAATTTGTTGGAGTGGATATAGTCCGGGTTTTTTTTTTTTGGGGGGGATGGTGTAAATTTGTGGCCAGTTGAATAATCTGTGGGGGTCGATTAATTTGCAATAGGTGCAAGTGTTGAGATGGATTTAGAATTGGCTATTTAATTTCTCTTTTGAGTGATAGTAGGGGTGCTGTTTGTCTTAGATACGCCACTGGCCTCCGCCCCTTTACCCCCGAGCAAAGTAATTGAACAAGAAAGTTCTCATATGAGAAGGAGGTAGAATAAAGTGACGATTGAGTGAAGTGGATGTATTTGTGATAAAGGTGAAAAGGAAATATCATATGGGTCACAGATTTGCCAAGTAGCACTGATATACAGTATTAGGTACTGAAAAACAAGAAGAATATTGATGGTTTCATTTGTGCAAATTTCTGATTTGTTTCACTTATGAATGATGTCCTGTGGTGTTTCTTTGAAAATACTGATTTCCTCTCCAAAACACTGAATATTCAGCTATTCAAATACTGAAACATTCTTGTTCTAGTTGGCAAGTCTAGGGCCTGTTGCAGAAAGAGTTGCGTTTAAATGCAAGTCAATATATCAAGCGCAAGTCCCGAATACGGGTGCTTCTTTGGCTGAAAATCAAGTTGTACAAGATTGAGTTGCGTTTGATCGCAACTCTTTCTGCAACGGGCCCCTGGGAATTTTATGACGATTTGGAAAAAAAAGAAACATGGTAGAGTCAAAAATGGAGCAAGGGCAATCGCCCCCACCCCCAAATAAATGATTTTCAAGCAATGATAAAAAAGAAGAAAAAGAGGAGAGAACAAAGGAGAGAAGAAAGATGAGTGCACAGAAAAAGATATCTGGCTCGTTTAACTATAAAACCCCTAATGAATTGAGAAGAAATGACGTCATCTCCTAGGTCGTCTCCCCTTCCTTTATAGCTTATTAAGATTTGCAAAGAGGAGAGAACAAAGGAGAGAAGAAAGATGAGTGCATAGAAAAGGATATCTGGCTCGTTTAACTATAAAACCCCTAATGAATTGAGAAGAAATGACGTCATCTCCTAGGTTGTCTCCCCTTCCTTTATAGCCTATTAAGATTTGCACCTTTTTATTCACTATAAAAATGCATTGTATCAAGGGTGCCCCTACCTTAGTATAATGACCATTGGTGTGAAAAGAAATCTAAGAACAAAAGTATTGGTGAACAGAAATCGAAAAAATGAAAAATAAATTTCTGGTTGTTAACAAAAATTAGATCACCGGGGGGGGGGGGGTGGGTCATGAAATTTGTCAGCAATGATTGAATTGTCAGTGCTGACAATTTCAGTGAAATACTTTGTTTTGATCGGCTGAGAGGCACTTGCCTCTGACTGTTTCTATTGTCGGAGAAAGACAACTTGTCCGTGCTGGCAACTTCATGAAACGGTCCCAAGGGGGGCGTTTCATGGGACACTTGTCAGACGTTTTATCTGACAAGTCCGAGTTTTCGACATTTACTATAGTAATGGTGCTTCTCAGCCAATCAGATTCAAGGAAAGATGTCAGATCTGACAACTTGTCTGACCATGGACCTAGTAGGTCCATGGTCTGATAAAATGTTGATGAAACACTCCCCGGACTATGATTTTGCTACTTTTCAGACTAAAGTTTAAAGTTAGCCATATAGAAAACACATTTTTTCATGAAGAAAATTAGTCGTTCTCATCGAGGTGGATGAAATAAGTATCCACCTATGATGGTCGTTCTAGACGATTTTAAGGATTTTTTTTTCGTTTTTCAAACATCCCTGCAAATTGGCAATTTGATGGGTAGTGTGACAAGTGGCTAAAACAACTTTCCCAATTGTTACGTATTTTATTGTCATGAAGTTGTGATCCTTACTTATAATTGGGGTGACCATTGAATGTAACCGATAGCATACATGTACTTCAGTGGCGTGATGAGCCCAAAATTTTGAGGAGGCCATACATGAGTTAAATTTTGAAAGCTTCGTGCGCCACGAGCAAACTTTATTAGTTTTAAGTAAAAAGAATGTGATAAGTTTTGACAAATTTTTTTCCAGAGAATAATATATATACCCCTTTTCCTTTTTTCTGTTTTTTTTTTATTGACTTGGTCGCGAAGCTTCTGTCATGCATGGCCTCCATCTCCGCTATACGCCAGGTTTGTCCTCATAGCATTATATGAAATTATTCTAATAGGGAGGGATTTTTACCCAAAGTTGCCTACCGTAGTTTGTTGTTTTAAAGACACCCCGCCGCCCCCCCCCCCCCGGGCCAGTTTTAGGATTTGAAGGGGCGAGGGAAATTTATCCTGGGGCAGCAAGTTTGTAGAAACAACCCAAACCATTTCTCTTCTCCGGAAAGATGATTAAGGTAAATATCATGATTTTGATAGGTATAGGGTTCAAAAAGAAAAAAAAAAGTGTTGGGGTTACAGATGCCACCCTTTTATCCACCCATATCCGCCAGGAAAAAAACCTCGAAAAGTGGCTAGGGTGTTATTCGCAGATCGGCGCGGAATATACGCGGAACGCGGATATAGTTTAAAGGAGAATGAAACCATTGGAACAAGATAGCTTGTGTGAAAACAGAAAAATCAAAGAAACAGATCAACGAAAGTTTGAGAAAAATCGGACAAATAATGAGAAAGTTATGAGCATTTGAATATTGCGATCACTAATGCTATGGAGATAGCAAATTGGCAATGCGACAAAGACATGCGATGTCACTTGTGAACAACTCTCCCCATTTTTTATATATATTTCACTAGAATTGCCTCTTTTATCACATCTATCCATAAATCATGTGTTTTGTCTACATGAGGGCATGTAATGCATATTTTTTAAGAATACATCATGGATAAAGAGTTTGTATCATCATAAGAAAAAGCAAAAAGAGACATTTTGAGGGTATTTTATAGTCCACCAAAGGGAAAGTTGTTCATCAGTGACATCACACATCCTTGTCGCATTGCCAATGTGAGGATCTCCATAGCATTAGTGATTGCAATATTCAAATGCTCATAACTTTCTCATTATTTGTCCGATTTTTCTCAAACTTCTTATTCTTTGATTTTTCTGTTTCTACTCAAGCCTATTTGTTCCAAAGGTTTCTTTCCCGTTTAACTGGAAATCTCATTGAATTAGAAAAATTTACCTATATAGGCATGTTTTTAACAAATTCAAGAGTGCTAAATATTGCGCGAAAAGCCGGCCCATCGGTTATTGACGCGCCATATCACACGTAGGCCTACTCATCAAACCTATAAAGCTCCGGGTCGAGCTGAGGCCTTTTTGCATTATGATTAAATAAACCCCATAATTAAACCTATGATTAGGCGTTTATATCCATCATTTCATATGTCTAAAGCCCTACTGGAGAACGGATTATAACATAGGCCATCTTTAAACGAATTTTCCCGAATTTTACCGAAAAATTTACTTGTTCAACGATGAGAATGTATGTTTACGTCATCAGCCTACTACTATAAATAGATTTCGTCATTATAATTTCAAGGTCCGTGTGCAAAAGAAAAGTACGGAATGTTTACGTTTTACAGGAACAATACAAACAGTAGTGCCAAGTCACGCGGCTTGCATTCTCATACATGTGAGTTGGAAATGGTCGGACTTCGGTCAGGGATCGCGCTCGTATAGAATCGTGTACAAACAGAAGGGGTGTTACATGTATCGTACTTTAAGTTTTCCAGAGGGAGTAAGTTCAGTTAAAACAATGACTGTTGTAAGAACACGACGAGTCACCTGACTATTTGTGAAGTTGCCAATTTGCATCACTCGATTTGCACTGATCTTAATGGTTTCCTAGTATTCTAAGCTATCTTTATGTAAGGGGTCATTTTTAATAAGCCATTATTTGTGTTTTTATGGTCCCCACTAGAAGTATTTATATGATTGTATATTGCATTGTATTGATTTGTATATATTGTTGTTGTTTTTTTAATGGAAATAAATTGAAAATTAATTAAACAGATTTTGTCATAATTTGCACCCTCTCTTTAAGCTCCCATTCTTTTGATTAATTTTATGATAGATTTAATCAGAATAGGACAAAATGCAAGTTACCTTAACAAAATTTTTCTCTTTTTTATATAATTTATCATCAAGAACAACAATATTTAAGAAAAAAAAAATCTGAAAATAAAATCAGAATAACGAAGCTATGACCATTTTAAAAATTTGTACTATTTCGGTGAAACATTGATGCATGTCTTCATGAAATATAAATGAGCAAATGGCTTATGTCTTTATGTCATATCCCCAATCGTTACATGAAATTATCTATATTCATATTTTGTCTTCTGAGACTTCAATCCTTATCCCCATTCTCTTTCGGACCCCATTTTCGCCATTAATTTGCTTTTGAATTGATTTTCAATCAAACCCCGAATCTTTGTTTATACGGGCTAGTCATGTATGAAAATATGAAACAATTATGATTTCATGTAATAACATATTAAAAAAGGGAAAGCAATAACATGCCCATGCACCTAATGAATATTCATGATGCATATTCCTGTCTGTATTGCTTTGCTTGAAAATGGAAGGATTTGATATTTCTTATCAGATTAATTTTCTGCATATTTGTTTAGGAAATAATTATTTTCAGCTCGGAGATAAGAAAGAGTGAAATGTGTTTAATTTCAGGCTTAAAAAACGCCGATAACAAAAAAGTCTTATAATCGCCCATTGATAAAGTGACCGCCCACCCCCCCCCCCAAAAAAAGTAAATAATAATTCACTGATCGATATCCAATAATTCATGCTATTTTGTGCGACTAAAAGATGATAGAAATGTATTGCATGAAAACTCACAAAATTTTACCAAATCGTCTCAGAAAACATTTTCCTCGCCGTTGCATTATTTTCCACTTTAGTCATTGATAGGCCTATAATGTCAATTTACAAGTGTAGAGTTTGTATATTGTCAGGCTTATATAGAATACGTGTAACTTGTTAGGCCCTATTTCAATTTTTCCTTTACCAATGTACTTGGTTGGATTCATCACGGATAAAAAAATAGTGGATATCTTTAACACAAATTATGATTTTTAAATAAATTAGTTTTAGTTTACATAGATTAGGCCCATGAAAGAAAGAGTGAATGTGTGTCATAGTCTGCTCCCACATTTGTTTACTGATCCAGATGCGATGTGCATATAGGCCCCTATATTACCTTTTGGTGTGATAAAAAGAAAAAATAGTTTTCTCCAGATCTGTTATTTTGATACTATAATATAAGACAAGTGCTTTTCTCACATTTTCTCATCAATATTCATGTTGTTCGATGTGAAGTTTTTTTAAATGCTTTTTAGCCTTTATTCAGATAATATCACATTTTTCATGCATACAAAAGTAATAAATAAAATATACAAAGTAAAGTGAAGTACATGTATACAGCAATATAACAAATTAAATATTATACATTATGATAAACATTTTTAACAAAGATTACCACAACCCATAATGCAAAGAAATCAATTACTTTCACATGTATTTACTGTATAATAATGCGGTAGTGTACACTAAAAAAAAAAAACAAACAAAGACTTTTTAAATTCTGAGCAAAATATTGATATACTTTGTTTTAAAGATGAGTAAAGATGTGAATCTTTGTGAAGTTCTTAAGCTTAGAGCGCCCTCTTTGTTTCATGCTGTACAGTTTTGGAGCACATACGATTACTGTACAGAACCTTTTTATTTTCCTACCTTACTCCAAGAATTCTAGATTAATTTTAACATGGCTGGCTCGATTGTGCGTCATAATTATCATGCAGAATGTGAAGCTGCCATCAATAAAATGATCAACCAACAGTTTACTTCATCCTACCTCTACGCTTCAATGGTAATTCAAATCATTTGCGTTTGCGTGAGAATGCCTGAGTGAGAGCGATATCTCGAGTGGGCGCTTTGCCGGGAGCTACGGGGGCGGGCAGGTCGACGACAGCCTTGGCTTGGGCATTGATGGGCCTAGTCTTGAGGACGCAATGATGATGATTTTTTTAGATATGTCATCTACTTCTTCGTCAATGATGAAGAAGTAGATGACATATCTAAAAAAATCATCATCATTGCGTCCTCAAGACTAGATGGGCCTGTGGTTTAAGACTCTCAAGTCTCATTGCACGATGTATTAAACTTGTGTAACTGTATGTAACCTATGCAGTGGCGGACCGTGACCCGGAGGAGACAAAGCATTGGAGGGGCACAGGCCCACACTCACAGCATTGTTCACAAACAATTGAATATAGTATACGGTATAGGCCTACGTTGTTGTGTGTACGGACGTTAGGCAATATTGTAGAGAACAAAATAGAAGATGATTACAGCTATTGAATTGATATTTTTAGTGTAATCCAAAGACAAAAAAGAAGGCTTCAAAATTATAAAGTGTCCGGACACCCGACCCCCCATCCTACATGACAGTGCCCCTCCAATTCGTTGTCTCCTCTGGATCACGGTCCGCCACTGGTTCTATAATATCATATTAATAAGCTTGTCCTCTGTTGTGTTACCAAGGGATAGGGTGCTCCATAAGCACTTGCCCGATTGCCTGGGGCAAGTAAAAGTTAGAGTTGGGTAAGAATTTTGAAGTAAAGACCAAAACTACTTGCCCGAATTGGGCAAGCAAAATTCACACAGAAAGCAAAATTCTCACAGTAGAATGACCAAAATTAGGGTCGAAATGATTATGATATTGACCATAATTTTGGTCATGGCAAGCAAGATAAAATCACTTTGGAAAAATAAATGCAATAACAAGGTAGATAAGCTCATGTCAAAAGAGAGAAAAAGGTCAATGGTTGTAAAACCGCAAAACTTTCTTTTGAAGAGGTAAAACTTTTTTTCGGGCAAGTGAAATAGATTTTTGGGCAAGTATATTCCAACTATTAAAAAATCTACTTCCCGACTGGGCAAGTTATGTAGCACCCTGCAAGGGAAATAAGGTGGAAAAAACTTTCTTATATCATGTATGCCCCCTCCATAAATAAAAAAATAAAACTTCCTCGAAACCCCCTCCTTTCATTCTCTTATTATTTTCTTCCGGTTGGAACTTGTTTCGAACCTTGCTGCAGCTGCAGAACGAGGCATCTCCAGTCTGTCACCTTACTGAGCTAGCAGGAATTGTTGAAAGCCATGAGTTTCAAAATAACGGTTATAATCTTCTGTCTTGTGTTGGGTTGGCAACTAGTCAGAAAATTACTATTTTTGCCACTGCTTTGATTTGGAGCCGCCTTTTGTGAGGATGGAAAATTCTTTCCCTCCATCCTTTTTTTTCTCCTTTCGTTTTTTGCTGTTATTTTTTTTTATTCTGTCTTTTTTTTTTCTTTCCACCTCTTCTTTTTTCCTATCTTTTTTTCTGTTTTATTTTATGCTTTTTCTTTTTTTTCCTTGTTCTTGTTCTTTTTTTCTTATTTTTTTCTTCTCTCTTTTCTGTATCTTTTTTTTCTTCTCCCCTTCTCCTTTTTTCCCCCTTTTCTTGTCTTTTTTCGTCTACATGTAGATAAACTGATGCCATGGCCATGGCCATGGCATTGGGAAATACACACACTTGAGATTTTGATGGAAAAAGGCCATGTTGTGGTACAATGTATGTATGCAACTATTCCTTCCTAAATCTCTTACATAATATATGGGCATTATCGTGATATTGGGAACCACCGTTCACTTCATACAGCAGTGCTTTATTCAGTCACACGCACGGTTCCCTGTTTCCAGCTCCATTCACTTTGTACACAAGTGCGCGTATACAAACTGACGAGTGGTTCCCGAAACCACGATTTGGCCCATATATATGTTAGATAATTCTTGATAAACCATTTTCTTTTTTTTTCAATTTTAGTGGAGGGAACATATGGAAGTCTTGCCAATAAGGTTGGCAATGTTCAGCTTATATTCTCTTGTTCTTGGGGACAAATGCTTGATTTTTTTACACTGTCAGTTTCCATAGGTTAGAACTTAGATTCTTGGTCGTTAGAACCCTAGTCTAACCGAGCTAACTTAGCAATAGCATGACTAACTTTACCGTTTAAAGCTCGATATAATCTAGATCTAAATCTAGATCTATAGTAAATTGAATTGCATTCTCTTAATTTTTTTTTCTGAATGAGAGATTGAAAAATGACAATTCCTTGAAATGTTACTTTTACTAAAAAAAAAATCATGAATTTTGGGCAAATGCCCGAAATTCAAGGTTTTGAGCGCTCTGGCTCTGCCTTTGGACGCTGGTGAATACAAAAATTATCCCCAATTTGAAGTTACTAATCATAATGAAATTGAAAAATAATTTGCAACTGTATGGAGTATTTTTGGTTAAAAATTAATGCACAAGTGTCTGACTCCGATCAGTACTAAAGCTGGGGTAAGTTACGACTCACGCTGTAGCACTTTGAAACAACTGTTAAGCGCTATATTGGATATTTATTAATTCTGGTCTTATTTTCCTTTCAGGCCTTTCATTTTGATCGTGATGACGTTGCTTTAAAAGGATTTCATGAGCATTTCAAAAATCTCTCAGATTCGAAGAGGAATCATGCCATGATGCTACTGAAGTATCAGAATGAGCGCGGAGGACGTATCGTGCTCCAAGATATCGCTGTAAGTATGAAGGGGCCAGCCAGACATAAAATAGTATGATTTGAATATAATCAAGGAAAAAATTGAATTTATTAATCAAACAAGAAATTCACATGAAGATCAAACACAAAGGACATTCCAGGCTGAAGATACTATGATATAATGATTTTAATAAAATCAATTGAGAAAATGAGATGATTTATGTAAATCAAACAAGAAATTTAGATGAAGATTAAACATGAAGAACATTGAGATACTCCAAAAGGGTTCTCCATGCTGAAAATGATCTGATTCGAATAAAATTGAACAAGGAAAAATAATTGAGGTACTCCAATTAAATGGTTTTCCAGGATGAAAATGATATGATTTTCTTATTTCAAAATGCCAGAATCGTTTATAGATCAGCAAGATGATATGATTTATATCAAACACTTAAAACATACTCCAATTGGGTCCTTAGAAGGCTGAAAGTGACGTGATGTGACAATTTGAATAAAATTAAATATGAAAATGATCTGCTTTGACCTTTTTGTAGAAAATCAAACAAGCAAAACATTGAGAATTTCATCAACATTGGTTGAAAAATTTCATAAATCAGCATGTTAATAATTATTGAATTTTCTGAAGAAGTGAAATGAACCTCATGATGATGTATGGAAGATGTCACATGTCATTTAACTATGTGAGAAAAATAATTGAGCATTGTGATTTCCTTTAAACTGTGATGCACTGTACAATAGTCGAACTGCAATAGTAGCGAAAGCAGCGATAATATCATTGTATGCCATCGTAAATTGTTTTGTTTACAGAAACCAAGTAAAGATGAATGGGGCTCGGGAAGTGAAGCTATGGAGCAGAGCTTAGTAGCGGAGAAAGCTAGTAACCAACGCTATCTAGACTTATACAACCTTGCTGAGAAATATGGAGATGAACAGGTACAGTTATTGTGAAATTAAAAATAATAATTTGCTGAAAGATGGTTTTTACCCCCCCCCCCCCCCCCCCCCCCCGTTCCATATCTTTATTCCCATTATGTTGAACCTTTTCGATTTTTTGTTCAGCAGGGCCGTTTTTTCTCTTTATGTTCTACTTGTAAATGCTTCATTTATTATATGGACATGTACAGGTGTATATTTTTCCGTAACTCCTGCTCGTACATGTAGCATCAATTCTAATATCCGCTTCCTTACACACACTCAACTTATCATTTCTCTTATTTCGGAATCATTATTGTTCATTGAAATTATTATGGTTAATAGAAATTAGTATTGCAAATAAGAATCATTATTTTTGTAAATTTGAATTATCACTGTATATTTGAATTGTTATGGTTAAATTGAATGAAGATTATTATTGTAATTGAGATTTTATTCATGTCTATGTGCAATTTATATGTTTTTATTGTAAATTCAATGTCAATTCAGCCTTCGTAGCTGCTAAATTGAATAAAATATATCTTGAATCTTGAATCTGAAATTGAAGAAATGATGAATAGGATAAACATTCTTGGTATAGTGCTTAAAACTTGTTTCATCAGAAGTCTCAGTGCTCTACAGTAATGCAGCAAACCCACCCAGGCTTGAGGAATTCCCATCCTTTAATACAAAAAAAGCAATTTTCAACAGTTTGATGCTAACCATTCTAATTTTGAAGAATTTCGGACAGCTTTACAAAATTACAAATGCAACTTGAATAACTATGACAAATTTAATTCAGTGTGAAAAGGTCTGCATGCATTGGATGCTCAGCAGCCCAATGGTGGTGCATCATACCATGGTATATTTTCTTTCTGTACTTGTAGATATCAGTCTTAAAGGTCAAGTTCATCCCAGAAAATGTTATTTGCATCAATAGGGAAAAATCAAACAAGCATAACATTCAAAATTTCGTCAAAATCAGATGTAAAATAAGAAAGTTATGACATTTTAAAATTTCGCTTATTTTTCACAACTCAGTGATATGCGAATGAGAGAGTCAACAATGTCCCGTACTCACTATTTTTTTTTCTGTTTTATTGTTTGAATTATGCAATATTTCAATCTTTACAGAGTTGACAATAAGGTCAAACTTGACTGAACCATAAAATGTCAAAACATGGTAATACTAAATGTTCCGTTAACCCTAATACTCCGGGGGGGGGGGCCATAATGGCCCCCCCTCAACAATTTTCGTGATATATCTGCTGCGCGAAATTTTTTCACCTCGCAGCTCACTGACTTTTTACATTCAAGTCTCGCGCAAATTTTGAGACCAAATTTGTGACGCCCGGGTACGCGGTTACGACATTACGCAACATTATGCAAGTGCATGTCAGACCCAAAATTGCTCATAAACGTGATTTCATGTACAAATCCAATGCAAATTGCATATTTAGCCAAAATTCATAAATGTATCATTATTTCTACTTTTACTGATTAAAGATAAATTCCAGTTTTGGTAACGATCTCAAAATGACTTTTTACAGAATCTAATATAATGACCATCCAAGTGTCTGTTTGTATGAATAAAAAATATGTGCCAAAGGATTCTGGAAGAAATTGTGTAATTGCTGAGAAATAAGCAAAACAAGCGCGGATTCGGTCACTTCCGTCGGGTCTTTATTCCAGCAATAATAATACACTGTCCCACGTGTGCCTATCTGTGTTGGTTTTCTTCAGTGTGAACATTTTTCAGCGTAGATTTCAAGATTTCACAAAGTTCAGTTTATGTAACTGTACCAGATCTAGATCCTCGATGATATTCTGACAATTAAGCCTGGTTTTACAGACTTTCTCATGAAATCAGTGTTTACTGCAACTACTGGCATTTCTCTTTAAACTTAATTAATTTTGCCTTGTTTATGATCAGAATTATGTCTGGAACAATTTCCATTGAAAAAACAAAAAACAAAAAGTAAAAAAACAAAGAAATACATAAGAAATTCATAAAACAATAAAATACATAAGAAATTTATTTCCAAACCAAAGTTTTTTTGAATTACGATTGTTAAGAATGCTACAAAGAAAATTTTTACCAAAAATTAGCATTCTAGGAGCTTTATTTAGTGAATTAGAGCAAAAAGATTGATTTATGCATAAATTAGCATAATTAATTCATTTAAAATAAAATCTCATTATTTTGGAAAATTTTACCATACAGCCTTGTAGATTACATTGCACACTACCAGCGTGCAAATTTTTGCGTCGCTCGTGCGATCGGTGGCCGAGATCTTAAGGGGGGGCCATAATGGCCCCCCGGGAATGACAAGAATCAAAATACTCCGGGAGATTTAGGGTTAAGAATGAAACTTTATTTCACGTGACGATGAAAAGAAATTAAGAATATTTCAATTTTCATATAATAAAATACAACAGAAATAGTGAGTGGGTGACGACATCAGTACCCTCATTTGCATACCGACTGGGATGTGCATATATCTGTTTTTGTGAAATTAAGCAAAAGTCTAAATATCATAAATTTCTTATTTTACATCTGATTTTGATTAAATTTTCAGTGTTATGCTTGTTTTCTAAGTATGTCCAAATATAATAATAAAAATCTTAGTAAAGAAAGACTTTTTATCTGCTGCTATTGTAAATATGCCTCATGTGAGTTGTTCCTTTCCATTAACCAGTAAAATTTATGATACCATGTACTGTACATGAAATAAATTTCTAATGTTATCTAAAAGTTAGGAATTTTGAGCTTCTGTATTCGTACCATAATTTGTGCTTGTAAAAATTAGCAGCTATGAGTTCACTCAGATATTCATGTTCATACATTCATTTTAATGTTTCCATTGCTTTTTCAATTGACTCCTCTGATTTTCAACTGTATTTTATTGTAGGTTGGTTATTTTGTCATTTTCCTATTTTGTTCATTTTCTTTAACTTGAGCTTTCTTCAGCTGCTTTACATTTCCCCGTCTAGACTTAAGTTCATTTGCATTTCTTTTCAGCACTGCCTTTGTAGTCTGAACTTAGGTTATTTGAGTTTAATTGTATTCAGTTTTCATTCATCCTTCTCCTCATTGGATTCTTTTCCTCTGATTCTCTTTTGTCATCCTCATTCCTTCTCTATTCAGGTGTTCCACTCATTCCATCCCTCACCTGACTCCTTAGTTCCCAATGCCATTGTTACATAATCACCCAGACGTATTTTATCACCTATAACTTATTCCTCATTGGTTTATATTATAAATTGGATTACTACATTTCAGTTGGGTTCTTGTATTTTCTTTAATTTCATTGGTTAGCTTTAAGATGATTTAAATAGTGGTATGTTACTGTAGCAACAATTTTGATGTGGGCCGAGGAAGGCCGAAGCTATAAATAGAGAGTGTATTTTAATAAATGCATAAGGCACAGACACAGATATGACACTATAGATCCAGTCTCTTCGTTTAGTTATTCTATGTCTTCTGTTCCTGATAAGTTATGTTTGCTGTTAAGTTCCTGAGTTATCCTGTTGTTTTAAAACTGATTATTTTATTCTCATCAAGTAGGTGGTAAGTTTTAAACCCTGCATTATTATATAATATTTCAGATTTTTTTCTTTTGCTATAGCTTGCAGACTACGTTGAAGATAACTTCTTGGAATCTCAGACGGAACTGATCAAGAAGATCGGAGACCACTTGTCGAACATATCAAGGGCTGGACCAGGATTAGGAGAATATCAATTTGATCAAAATTTGAGTTAAGAATAATGTAAGCTAGACTTACATGTAAGTAGACTTTACAGATGAGTATTAATATGATCACAGTCTGGGCAAGGGATGATGTACTAAGCTAGGCTTAGGTAGATTTTATAGGAGAGTTTCAATTTGATCACAGTTTGGGCAAAGTATAATGTAAGTAAGACTTAAGTAGACTTTAAGTGTGGTCCAATCTGAGCAAAGAATAATGTAAGCTAGAGTTAAGTAGACTTTAAATGAGATTACCAATATGGTCACAATCTGAGCAACTGATAATGTAAGTTGGACTGCAGTTCAGTTTACACATGCATGTTAAAACTTTGCGAAGGATACGGATATCAAAAGAATATGCTTTCAATTGCTTTGCCAAACTTGCGATAGATTCAAATTAAACTCAATTTGTAATTGATCTCAAATTATGTAGTTAAGAGATGGGAATTACGATGGGTCTCAGTATGAGCTTGATTCAAATCTATTGCTTCCATTTGTGACATAGAATCTGAGTTTAACTTTGCACACATTGATCTAGATCCACATGTAGATCCTATCCAAGATTAGAAGACTAGGAACATGTGGATCAAGATCTTTGATATAATATTATTAATTAATGCCCCAATTTTAAAAGGAATTTATACTCTGTTATTTAGGGGTTCAACACTACCAAAGGCTCAAATGAAATGGATTGATACCAAGTACAGTGCTGTCAGTTAATATCAACACTTCAGAGTCTCTATGTGTAAAAGATTTGTGGATGTTTTTGGTCATGCATTTCATCACTACTTCCAAACTGGTCTATAGCAGAATGAAAGCCCAAAGTACTCGAGTGCAGACTAGATATACTTACGTGATATTGAAGAATTTTACACGGGAGGCAAGATTTTGAGTACTTAAATAATCCATCCATTTTATATGCTTGTTGTTTTCATGTAGGTCTACCTCTATGACTAGTATTGATAAATGTGGACCTTTGGACCAGATTTCATGAAACAGATATCTGTGATTTTCACTGACATCTGATTGGCTGAGCACAAATTGGTCAGTGGAAATCACTGAATATTTATTTCCTGAAACACTCCCCCAATTGGTTGTGAAACCAGGTTATTCATGACAAATATTCCATCTACATCTAGTGGTGCTGCAAACAAGTGCATTGGTGCATTTTGATTGTGCCTTAAACAAATTGTTAGGATGTCGCCCTCATTAGCCCCAATACGGAAAGTTTGTTTGTATATCATAATATGCGACACTGCTCAAAGATAATGGGATGATTCATCCAGGCAGGAAAACTCAAAACACATACCAATGTATGTATTTAGGTGCTTTTTTAAAGCTATTTTCAAATTTGAGCAAGTTCTTCATCTAAATCTGATATTTTCTCATATAAATGTTGCATAAATTGTATATTTTGATTCTGCTTTACATGAAAAAAAGTAGCATTGTTTTGTTTTGTTTGTTGTATTTTATTTTGTTGGGGCATTGTATGGTCAGTTGAATGAGGGCAAAAGAGTTTTTTTTTATTAGGCCTTAGGTTATCAGAGACACCAAGCTATTCCATTTGTCACCAACTCCTAATAATGCATGAGGGTCATTTGAGGCTTCATCAGGCGTTAGAATTCTGATTGTTAGTAGTTGTATCAATGACGCAATTTACTTGATTGCAATCATGATTTCATGAATTAACCATTTCTGTCTGTGACAACTTGAATCAGGTATTAGAAGAATCGCCCTCTTTTGGAGTTGTACATGTTAGTAATTTTTTTGTGCCAGTAGGCATCAGCAAAATGTTACAACTTCATTTAATCAATCATTAAGTATGTGATTTACCTCCTAAGTATTCGCTTGAGACATCTTGATATTATATGCGACACTGATCCATTACAGTATTTTGAAATGCAATGCAACATCATCATTGTTTCTATATCTTGCTATTATTGCACCAGTTTTCATTTGCTTCATAAATGTTCTTTTGTGTATTTGTTTAGGTGGGTATTTGTTTTTTCATTGCTTGATTAATGTTATAGAAAGACTTTGCTTTTCCTTTTAATATAGAAATGTCAGGCAATCATACCTAACCGACTCTGAAATTGATTCTTTAGAAAAAAGCAAGTAGTAGTTTTGGTTGATATGATCAATGAGGCCAAGACAATGTGGGCATTTCTCTAGTGATAGTGATCTTTCTAGTTACCGGTACATATGTACATACAATATGTTTTTGCTAATAATTAATAATTCTTCATCTCTCCATGAATAAAGCTTAATTGTATAGGGGAAAATTGTTTAAAAAAAAATCAGTTGCACTTTAGGTGGTTTCCACTCGTCTGATTTCCCCCAAACTTTTTTTTTTTAAATATCCAAAATATCCATATTTCAAAGATGTGAGCCTGATTTATACAGAAGCCATTTACTGGAGTCCAGTATTACAATCAGGATTTCTGGGCCCTGTCTTACAAAGAGTTGTGATTGATCTGATCAATCACAACCATGGAAAGCCATCAACATCTAAAATGTTTGTTCAAAATATTTTCCAGCAATGATGTATATTTATACATTGTTTTTTTTTTGACAAATCAGTATGCTTCTCTTAGTTTTCAATGGACATGGAGCAAATTTCCTAAAGAAAAAAATTATGACATTGATGGATTTCCATATATTTGAGATTGATCACATCAATCAAAACTATCTGTAAGACGGGGCCCAGGAATTGTTATACTTGTCCTTACCCATGATGTAGGCTGTATTATGCTGACAATAATATTTATCTTGATATAATCTTGACATCCTTATTTATTCTTAATGAACCTCTGAAGACGTATTTTGTTTCTATTTAAACCAGGTTTTCATGGTTTTGAGCACAGAAAATGCAAAGTAATACATCATTTTATATTCCCATCGTTTTAAAGTGCATTATCCTTTCTCGATCTCCATTGTCCTTAAATGCTGAAGACAACATGATCTCAATGGAATGCTGATAATCATCTCATTTCATTTTATTTTATTTTCAAGAATACAATCGGGGCATTGATCATATTCTATGTGTATTTACCTACATCATGTAAAAATGTATTTTATCATATGGAAATAACACTCACCTTGATGTGGCAGACTTGTAACGGTTTGTTCTAAATGGAAACATGTTCACAAGCTGAATGCACATATATGTCCATTCAATTGAATACATTATGTGTCTTTTCCAAGTGCTAGGATCCGAGAGCTTTCACTCGTCTTAAAATTGTGTTCTGTAATTTAACAAGTATCATTATTCAATAGAAGCAATGCAAATGCCGAGGTTCCTAGTTATTTAGGCATGCCATTATTTAAGGTATGTTTGGTCTCACTTTTGCATTCCATACATGCATTACATGTGAATGAATGTTTTGTTCATTAACAAATGTGTACAGTGTACTAGTAACCGATGATACATGTACATAAAGTACTTAACTATTTGTAAATCATGTTGCTCTGTCAGTAAAATTGCAGCCAAAGTTATACTGTTTATATACCAGTTTTGAAAATAACGGGTGTTTCACTACTGGGCAGAACCAGTTTATACAGTATTCTCTATTTGAAAAAAAATCTCCAGGTATTTTTTACTGTGTGCTTTTGAATTCCACATCATTCACTTTGAAAGGAGTGCTTTCAAGGTCACATATTTGTAATTGTAATTGTATTCTCAAAAAGTGTGTGCAGGTTTGGCAAAGAAGTTATTCCATGTATTGGACGTATTTAAGTTAAAGTCAGGTAAGAAGTGTTCTGGTAGCTTGAAAGGTCAAGTCCACCTCAGAAAAATGTTGATTTAAAACAATAGAGAAAAATCCGACAAGCACAATGCTGAAAATTTCATTAAAATAGTTATATGAGCGAGCCAGTTACATTCAAATGAGAGAGTCGATGATGTCACTCACTATTTCTTATGTTTTTTATTGTTTGAATTATACAATATTTCAATTTTTAAGAATTTGGTGATTAGGACCTAATTGCCTGAAGCACGAAATGTTAAAATAATGGGATTCCATGTGTTCAGGGAGGAATGAAACTTCATTTCACATGACAATGACGAGAAAATTAAAATATTTCATATTTCATATAATAAAATACAAAAGAAATAGTGAGTGAATGACATCATCGACTCTCTCATTTGGATGTAGCTGGCTCGTTCATATAATTGATTTTGTGAAATAAAGCGAAATTTTGAAATGTCATAACTTTCTTATTTTACATCCAATGTTGATGAAATTTTCAGTGTTATGCTTGTTGAATTTTTCTCTTTTTATTCAAATCAAGTTTTTGTTGGGGTGGACTTGTCCTTTAAGTGTGCTTATTTGTGGAAATGATTTGATTTCAGTTGGTATTTACTTGTGCTTTCTTTACAGTTACCTTAGATGTTAATGGAATGGACACATTCATTTATTCAACCCAGCAGTTTCTTGGTTTTTGTTCTATAATGTATTTTGCAGAGCCCTTGCAAGTTTGGGTGAAAATTTGAAATTCAAATCATACTGTGTACATTGTAATGCATCTTTTGTTCGGTTTTTCACAGTTGTTTTATTGAAAATACATGTAATCTCTAACCCTCTCAAATTGGCAATGCAATGCAGTTTTCATAATCAATGTTTTACAAGCACATTGTCCAATCCTAAGTTGAAGTCATATTTACAATCCCCATGTATATACATATGGACTTACAGTCTACTTTTCTGTTCTTTTGTACTGCTTTGCCATTGCAATACTTTGAATCATACCTTGTTTTATATGTATTGAGAATTCCAATAATAGTATTAGTACTGACTAAAAATGCATTTTAAATATTATGAATGCAGATTTTTGACAGCTTTCTGGGTTGCAAGAGAGCACACACATTTTGACAAGTATTGGCTTTATGCACTTAATTTCATTTTGTTTTGTATTCATATTTGTGTTATCGTTACTACCATACATTCCATTCATGTACAAGGTACCAATCAGGTAAATCAAATTTTATTCAAAAGCCTTGAATTATTGTACACACCTGTTTGCTTAGTTGCAATGTAAAATCAAAATTCATGTCCAAACTGTGGGCTCTTTGATTGATTGTAAGTTAAGTTGCGATTGATACTTTGATTGCAATCATTTCTGCAGCAAGCCCTTTTAGCCAGAAATCATGATTACATATGCCCCCCCCCATTTTGCTTCTTTGTACCATGTATTGATTGTTCAGTTAATGTGGTTTTAAAGTATTAGACTGTGTGTACCCATTATCAATTCAACCCAATTTAACCTTGATCCAAAGGCTATTAAAATCATCATACCGAATATAAATGATCATTGTACAACAGGACCTAACTAGAACTGTAATTGTTATTTAGGGTTTAGCCTTTAGTTGGCATTTTGGTTTAAGAAAATGTATGAATTACTTGTTCTCAACTATGGAAAGCCAGCTATGCTGCAGTTTCTACAGAATTTTTGCACACACTATGCTTCTATTGAAAAAAAGAAGCCTGAATTTGTTAAATTGGTGCATACACGAATGTATGTTCTCTCAACACATATACATTATACACTGTGGTTTATTCATTTCAAATTGTGAATTCTTGTGTTCCTTGCCTTCCATAGTTGATTACTTTGAATCAATAACTACCTTTTTAAGACACCTCCTAGGAGTGTTAACATGGGAATGCAAAATAATCCTCTCAGGGGAGATGACTCGTCAAAAAAGTATTCTCATTAAAGTGAGGAAATAAATGTTGCATATTGGATGCATATTTCTGTATTAAAACAAACGGTGAACATGCCTTTTTATTTAACTGGAAAGTACATACAGTCAAACCTCTCTCTCAGTTGTCTTTATTCCTATCTTACCAAAGGAGATGTCTTTGCGATGTTTCAGAGGCTGCAGTTTTTTCGCATACATTCGTAATTCCGAAGGTTTGTTATTCCGAAGGTTCGTAATTCCGAAGGTTTATTGTTCGTAATTCTGAAGGTTCGTTAGTCTGAAAATGAAGTGAGGTTCGTAATTCCGAAGGTTCGTTAGTCCTAAAACGAAATGATTAACGAACCTTATTTCATTTTCGGACTAACTAACCTTTGGAACAAAGAACCTTATTTCATTTTCGGATTAATGAACCTTCAGAATAACGCCACAAATGTTCGGATTAACGAACCCTTATACGTTTTCGGATTAACGAACATCGAGGTATAGGCAATTTACGGGTTTTGGAACTAAGAACGTTTGGAATTACGAAGAGTAACAGTCTTTTTTACATCCCAAATTCTACATAACTCCCAGGATGTCACGGGAAGTCATGGAAAGCAGCAATTTAGTCATGGAAAAGTCACAGAATTCTGTTTTCAAATTTCTATGGGAACCCTGCTTTGCATTAAATTTACCAGTTTGTGACCGTGGCTTATTTCCATTTTATTATGTATCTACTCCATTATCTGATTTTGAATGTTGAAGTGACGATTAAGGATGCAAAAGCCTCTATAGTAGTTAACCTAGAAATGAGTCTTGGAACTCTTGTTGGAATGCTTACCATGCAGGGAATGGAGAAGTTGCATACATTGTGTGCTGGGATACCAGGTTCTGATGGCTGGGGTAAAGATAATTACAATGTAAAGCGCTTGGAAATACAGTACAGTGTACCGAAGCGATGACGTCACAAAAACTTTCTTTTTGCATTTCAGCATTTTAGATACCATATTCTGGTAGAGCATGATGAAAAACCCTCACAACCCAAATTTGGTGGGAACAGTCCATGGGGGCCTTACATGTACATGACCTCATGAATACATTCATGAAATCAGCCCCATTGAATTATATGCATTATTGGCCTGGATTGACTTCAATGGGGATAATTATGTACATGTATTCATGAGGTCATATGTCTATCTTAGGGCCCCATGGACCGATTCCCACCAAACTTGGGTTGTGGGGGTTTTTCATCGAGCTCTACCAAAACATGGTATCAAAAACGCTGAAATGCAATAAGTGAAAATTGATGACGTCGCACTTTGGTACTCAAGTGCTAGTTAATATACAAATAAACCAAATCAAATAGTGATTATACCAGTACAACCGTGGATGAATAATTCCCTCTATACTCCCGAAATAAAGGCCTGGTATATTTATTTTATATCCTACTTTAATAAATTATAGAAATAGATCTTGATAATCTAGCTCTTGTACTCTTAGATCATCCTTTTTTAAATCTGAATCAAACCAGCTGCACTGACTTACCTACTTCCTGAAGCGCTTAGCTACGCGCTCAGTGTGTGGAACGCGTATCAGTGCTTGCGCCATCATGATCTGTGACGTCAATGATTGAATAGTCGACTATTTCATCATTGACGTCGCGGAATAGCACTTTTTCTTCGGTGGGTGTTTCATTTTTGACATCGCAAAATAGTGAGAATATGTTTGATCACATGATGCTATTTAAACCAATCAGCATACATGATTTAATTTATGTAGGATATCAATGCAACTATTCTTAAAAATATATATGTAAATGTGTATTTCTAATCGTTAACCACTCCCATTCACATGCTGTATTTCCAGAGCATCTATGCCCTAAAAATACAGAAATATATAAAACCAATATCAAACTCACAGCTGCAAATTACATCAATATACTGTATTTATTTCTCTTTCATGAATGGCAATATTGTGTCAGATAAAACTTACAATGCATCTCTCAATAAACATCAAGAAAAAAAAACTAAAACTGTCACCAGATTAAGTAGGGGTCAAGTTGGACATAAAAAGCAAACACAACATGAATTTACCAAACCTAGCTATTGTATAGCTTACACACTAAATTTCAAATGTTATAGACTAAGGCCCGTATTTGAAGTCAGGGTTAACTTAGACCATGGTCAAACTCTGTGCTAAAATTATGAGAAGCCAAACGTGTCAAAACTTTTATTACGTTGTATGTTTCTTATTTTTACTGTGCTCTTTCCTGATTCATCGATGGTGAAGACAATCATCTATTTACATACTTCCTAGACAATTATGAATTTGAGAGCCAAATGAGCTGAAATATGAAATCTCTACCACTAGTGATTTATGCAACGATTGGGTATCCATACTTAAACCACAACTTTAAACCTGAGTTTCAGTTAAACTTGACTTCAGAACTTTGCCCTAATTATTCAACTGTATATAAGGATTGTGATTTTTGTTTCTTTTTTGGTATAACCATATCACACATATACAGAGTTTTCAGATTAACACATTTCATAATCGAGTGTAGCATCAATAAATATAGAATAACATGATTCTGATTGATACACAACACCATCATCAAATGTATATGCCCCATGTAAAGAGTGCATACATGTTAAAATTAGGTCCTCTAAATCCAGGCTTTACATGTAAAAATACATGGCCTGAACTCATAAAGATGGTTAGGATAACGCGTCAGTTGAACCTATGGTCAGGAGTTCAAGCCCGAGCCGAGTCAGACAAAAAGTTCAAAGATGGGTTGAGCTGCTACCGTTTGACATTCAACAATTAAAGGGATAGAGCCTCGTTGATCTGGAGCTGCACAGTGGCTGCCAGGCCCACGATCAATTGGGAGAAACAAATTTTTAGAGTATTTCATTTCTGATGGCTATTTCGAACAATAAAATATGGATTTTCAATGCTGATACACGCTTTTGTCACAGAGCGCCAAATTGACACCTTTTGCCGTGGTTATCCATACCATCTTATTGATGAATTCTTTTGAATTAATGAGTCCACTTTTCAAAACCAATCACCATGGCAACAGACATCAACTTGGCGCACTGTGACAAAAGCGCGCATCAGAATTGGGACAATTGTTTAATTTACGCGGTAAATAAGCGTAATTTATACAGAAAATGTGCAACGGTTTTAAAAACCACCTCCGTGAATTCGGGCCCATGAGGCTAATTAATACTCAGTAAAAAAAAAAAAACCTTAAAGTGTGGCAAGATTCCATTAAAACAGTAATCAATACTTGAGGGGGTTGGTCAATTTATCAAAAACTTAAGAAGGTGGGTTTTATGCTAAGCTTTAACATGCATATTTTCCATAAGAGCAATTGTCAGCTAATCATGTGTCATGAAATTTGTAACAAAAACCTGCATGTTTGATGATGATATGCGAAACAATAATTTAATCATTAACACCTGAAAAGTTCTCAATCATCAATATACTGTCAAGTGAACCCCATACACATTGGCAAGAGAAAAATCAAACAATCATGATATTAATCATATACTGAGGTATTAAAAAAAGATATAAGAAATTCATAGATTTTAGAAAGTTCTGCTTAATATCATAAAACAGTTATATGCACAACCTAAATGGTGTGCAAATGGGAGAGCTCATGTCAAACACTATTTCTTTAATACTCTATTTTATCATATATTTTATAAAACAGTTCTATGCGCAACCTAAATGATGTTCAAATGGGAGAGTTCATATCACACAATTTCTTTGGTACTTTATTTTATCATTTATTTAAATAACAGTTCTATGCACAGACTCAATGATGTACAATTGGGAGAGCTCATGTCACACACTATTTCTTCAATACTTTATTGGATCATATATTTTATAAAACAATTCTATGCACAATCTCAATGATGTGCAAATGGAAGAGCTCATATCAAACACGCATTCTGTGGTACATTATTTTATCATATATTTTATAAAACAGTTCTATGCACAAACTCAATGATGTGCAAATGGGAGAGCTCATGTCACACACTATTTCTTTGGTACTTTATTTGATCACATAGTTTGTAAAACAGTTCAATGCATAACTAAAATAATGTGCAAATGGCAGAGCTCATATCTCACAATTTCTTTGGTACTTTATTTTATCATTTATTTCAAGTGTTATTCCATCCCAGTCATTTCACAATGAATTTTCGATACAATTCTGTTGCGTGCCCTCGCAAATCACAATATTTCTGGTTATTTTCACAAGTGGGCGAGACACAAAATCGCTTTTGCCTTGTCTTAATATGATATATAACATTGGGGATTAGTTCAATGTTTTTAGAGCATTTCTGTTGAGTGATTTCAGGATTTCTTATATTCATGCCCTTAATATTTCATCTATATGTAAGTTTTGCCTCAAACTTTCATTAAAATTCTTCTAGGAACTTTCTGCTTTCAAAAGAGGTTACAGAAGTTTGAATTAATTCTCCTTTCAAAGAGATTATTACAAGCCTTAGTTATCTCTGGCGCTTTCTTCCATCTAGGGGTGTGAGGAATCAAAGGACAAACAGGATTTCTTCAATCGCTGTAAACCTGAAAGAGATTTTAAAAAATTGGATTAATAACAGCGACCGGGGACGGATCCAGGATTTTCCTAAGGGGGGGGGGCACATTTTCCTGATGAAAATTTGACATTGCACAAAAAAAGGGTTTTCACCTAAAATTTCAAGTAATTTCTTCCACAAAAAGTTTAATGAGCAAAAAAAAGTCCTCGCGTTCAAAGGGGGGGGGGGGCACACTTGGGTCAAAATGGCATTTTTACTTTTTACAATCCCCCCCCCCGTGACAACAAGAACGATGAATATTCATTAAGTGGGCTGATGATGTCATATCCCCACTTTCCTTTATCTTATGTTATTACATGAAATCATAACTGATAATTTTTTCATACATGTGTATAAAATGATGTGTCTTCATTATAATGAAATAAAGTGAAGCAATAAATAACTAATGAACTTAATCAGTTGTCAATCCAATTGTTTTAGTTCTTGGTAGAAATTTGTTGAATAAACCTTATTTCAAATAATAAAATACAAAAGAACAAGTGGGGATATGACATCAGCAGTTTGGTCATTGAAGACATGCCTAAAACTGCAAATCTTTAAAATTCAATGACTTTGTTAATTGTTATCCGATTTGATCCAATTTTCAGCATTTTGCTCTTTGAATTTTACTCTATTTATTCAGATATGAATATCTTCAGCCTGGAGTATCCCTTTCATAAATCTAATTCTAATTTTATCTTGATACCTTATTTACCTTCTACTAATCTGTTTCTTGGTACAGCAAACATGATCCGATACCAGCCATACTCTCCCCCGCAGTAGCCAGCAGAGGGCGACAAACCGACCCCGCCCTTTAAGAGGTGGTTGGTAAAACGACGTTCCTCCTCTTTGTTATCTTGCGCAAGGAACTGAAAAGAAATTATCGAATTTAACATAATTTTTTTTATCAACTTGTGGCAATGGTTATAAAATTATTTTGAATACATAGTAGAATTTTGAACAAAACGACCATCAAGTGTGTGAATTCAGAGGTGTTGTGGGTCAGTTGGTATGTCTCCAAAATTTGGATCACAAGGTCCGGGGTTCAAATCCCACCACATCACTTGAGTCATTTGGCAAGGCATTTATCTACATTTGCCACTCTCCACCCAAGTGTAGTAAATGGTCGTGCACCCGATCAGGATAGCCGTGCTGACGCCAGGGTAATAGTATGCTATGCTTAAAAACATTAGTATGAAGCACTCTATAAATGTTGCATATTATTATTATTATCATTCATTCAATAACTAAATAAAAGTGTATCAAATTATTCTGGCAGAAAATCATCCTTGCTGAGAATTAGCAAAACATGCATGGCGAAGAAGTTCCTATACTAAATATTTTCTCTGGAAACGTGAGTTTAAACCAATAAAGTCAAATGAAGTTTTTCAAAATTTTCTTTTGAATCTAAATGGAGTAATATTCACCTTGCTAAGGTTAGCCCATATAAAGAGACCAGCTTGAGGCTTGAGGTATGTAGCTCCGATCTCATCCAGGGTCTCCATGGTAACCCGACACGCATCTCTCATCCTGGAGAGGTTGGTCGGGAAGTAGGTCCCCCTCACCCAATCTGGAAGGAGAAGAAGGCAATATGATCTAGATCTGTTTATAAACTTGGATAGGTGTTTCATAAAGCTGTTTGAAAGATACAAGTGACTTTACAAGCAACTGTTAATCCTTTCTTGTGGTAATCGTGATGCCTACCTGGGCCCCGTCTCACTAAGAGTTACGATTGATCCGATCAATCTAAATTATATGGAAATCCATCAGTGTCATAACTTTTTCTTTGGGAAATTTGCACAATGTCCTTTGAAAACAAATAGAAACATAATGAATTGCCAAGGAAACAGTGAATGTATGAATATACATCATTTCTAGAAAATATTTAAAAACAAACGTGTATTTTAGAGGTTGATATTGCTGGCTTTCCATAGTTGCGAATGATCAGATCAATCATAACATTTTGTACGAGGGGCCCTGATTGGTATTGACTTAGTTCTTAAGAAAGGTTCACCAAAGGATCTTCCAAATGTGATATTCCAGTAAGAGTTGCTATCTTAGTAACTCTTCAAGATAAATTCCAGTTCTGGTAACAATCTCAAAATGACTTTTTACATAATCTAATATAATGACCACCCAAGTGTCTGTTTGTATGAATAAAAAACATGTGCCAAAGGATTCTGGAAGAAAATGTGTAATTGCTGAGAAATAAGCAGAATAAGCACGGATTCGGTCACTTCCATCGGGTCTTTATTCCAGCAATAATAATACACTGTCCCACGTGTGCCTATCTGTGTTGGCGATCTTCAGTGTGATCGTATTTCAGCTTAAATTTTATGATTTTACAAAGTCAGTTTATGTAACTGTACCAGATCTAGATCCACGATGCTATAGTCAAACTTAACCTTGGTTTTACAGACTTTCTCACAAAATTAGTGTTTTACTGCATGTACTATTATTTAGCTTTAATGAAATGGAGGCCCTGGTCTAAAGTTATGGTTTAAACACGAAGGCTGGGAGAGAAGTCACTTGACATGTTTAAAGGGGAAGTTCACCCTGATAAAAACTTTGTTGTAAAAATAGCAGAAAAAATAGTAAAAATTATTGGTGAAGGTTTGAGGAAAATCCGTTAAAGAATAAGAAAGTTATTAGAGTTCAAAGTTTTGGATTTGTGACGTCATAAACGAGCAGCTGCCCCATGTGTTATGTAATAAAATGCATGAATTTCAAATTTTTTATGGTTCCTGATGACTTAATTATGTTTTCTATTCATGATCGGGTGTGAAATGATTTGTACATTTATATACAAAAGGTACAGTGAAAACCATTTTCAATTTTCTGAGAAAATGACATTTCATTGATTTTTTTACCATTCGCTGTGTAGGAATGCTGCTCGCATATGACGTCACAAATCAAATAATTGATAATTCTAATAACTTTTTAATTATTTGATGAATTTTTCTAAAACCTTCGTCAATATTTTTTATTATTTTTTCTGCTATTTTTACAATAAACTTTTTGTCAGGGTGAACTTCCCCTTTAACTACTTTATCAGCTGGAAAAAAATCAAGTTCATAACACAGTCTTGGATTACTAAATTAGCATATATTCATTTGGCAAATTTGATCCAGAAATAGCTGAAATATAAACAAATGTCTCTCTTTAACAACATCATCATCCATATGAGTTCAATCCCCACCACACAATTAAACACAACAGGAATTCCATTTGCCGCTTAAATAATGGAAGTGTTGTGTCATTTTAGGTCAAGCTTGTCAAAATGAAAGCATCTACACCCATCGCTAATACCATGGTCACATTTGTTCTACGGCGGCCGTACGGCGAGTCGAAAACAGCCGTTTTATCAATTTTGATTCAAACCACCTATATGTAGTTGGATAAAAAATGTTGAAACGGCTGTTTTCGACTCGCCGTACGGCCGCCGTAGAACAAATGTGACCATGGCATAAGTTTGACTGTTATATTCCACATCTCTCGGACAAGAACGCTAAATTGCCAGAATTCTTTGGAAGAATGTTACATGATTTCACACACATATCTTTTTATGCATACAAAGTATTTATACTACTATATCCCTTACTAATGATAATAATAATTGGCATTTATATAGCGCAAATCCACTGGCGGATCCAGGGAGGGGGGGGGCGTGAGAGGCACATACAATTTTTTTTTTCATACAAAATAATTTTTACTACTATATCCCTAATAATATTAATTGTCATTTATATGACACGATATCCACTGGCAGATACAGGGGGGGGGGGGCAGGGGAGAGGCACAGTTGAAATGTTGAATGTAAAAATGCTGTTTAATTAGAAGTGTGACCCCCCCCTTAGAAATTGAAGACCCTTTTTTTATTTGTCATTTATATAGCCCAATATCCACTGGCGATCAAGGGGGGGAGGCAAAGTTAAAATTTTGAATGTAAAATGTTGTTTAATTAGAAGTGTGCCCCCCCCTTTGAAAGTGACGACCTCTTTTTTTTGCTTGTCAAATTTTTCCTCAGAAAATGTAGCCCCCCCCTTTTGGAAAATCCTTGATCCGCCCCTGGCAATATCAATCTACGACTGTTGAAAGCGCTTCACAATTATTCAATTTTTATTACCAGGTCACTTGATTCATAGCTTTTTTTTCGCAGCCTGTTGGGCACCGTCTTGCTAATTAATGCAAACCACAATGACAAATGTTTCCTACCCATACCATCTTAGCACCTGGGTGAGATTGGAAAAGTGTGGATTGATGCCTTGCGAAAGGACACTACACCATAGTGGGATTCTAACACATGACCCTCTGATTTAGAAGGCGCGAGTCAGAACCGCAAACCACATTTCCACAACTCCCTTCAACTTATATAACCATAGACTCTCATGTAAATGGTAAGTCAGCTCAGAAAGGAGCCCCAAAGAGTTTTTTAAAATTAATTTTCCCATAGCTTTTTTTCCAAACTATTCGAAGCAAATCATCCTCTGCCCATGCGATCTTTCCATGGAAGGGGGGGGGGCAGGGATTTTTTTTCTGAGCTACTTTTCACAACCTTCTGCCTAATTCTGCAACATTGGCTAAGCTTTAAAATTGCCATGAATGACATTTTATGGAGCTTTTTAAATTTTTTTTTCATGGCTCTTTTGGGCATTTCAGGGGCAAAATAGCCCCAAGACCCCATGTACTTTTTTCTGGGGGGGGGGGGGGAGTCTGGATCTCACCTTTATCCTCTATCATCTTCGCTGCAGCAGACTGGATGAAACTAGAAGCTTGCTGATAGTCGTTCAAACCGATGCATCTATCTAAGACATCCTTGTTCCAAGAGTGGAGGACCCCCAGTGGAGCACCAGGTATTCCGAAGTCCTACAAAAGAAAAATATACAGAGAGACCGTTGACTAGTCTGCAACTACAGACTTCTTGTTTTTCTTATAGTGCAATAATGCAGGGTCTGAGGTAATAAGACTAGCTGGATTCACTGCATGTATGTAGTCTGCTGGGCAAACCCTTCACTCGAGTTAAGGGTCTGAATGTGCAGCCTACTCATGCCTTGTGTACTGCAGGCTCTCGGCAAGTTTTGTATGTGCTAGTCTTTGCGTGAAGGCACACTTCTTGATCAAAGTTACGATAAAAGTTCCAATCAGGGTCTGTGCCTGTAGACTAGCATGTATGTGTGTGTATAACTGAGTTTTGTCAGAGGTGTATCAATCAGATATGATTATTTACTTCTGGAACTGACCTTTAACATCACAATTTGAAAGATGTGACCAGGGCTTGAACCTCGAACCTCAGTTTGTAACTTCCACACATAGCTTGAATTACAGGAGCACGCCAAAACATCCCATGTACTGTAGCTAGGGTCTAGTCTTTACATCGTATAATTGGTCAGTGTCCAGTTTGAGTCTGTGCTTGCCCTTGGGGGGGGGGGGGGCACTCACATATATATTGATGGTACAGGGATGTGCCATCCTGATGATTCCTTTTTCAGAACTTATTTTCAGTTCTCTAGATACTCCGAATGACAAAAGTTCCGTTCAGAAGCCGCCCCGCCCGCAAGACCCCCCCTCGTTACAAAACATCTCAGTTCCCTTACCCTGCCAAAAAATTGTCCAGCGTGAGCACCGCATACGAGAGCTGCATGCACGGCTTTACAACTCCCTCCACTAGTGCCCATAAATACATGCACAGCGCTAGGGTACACCATCTACTGTTCCACGAACCTGTTCCTTAGACCCTGTTTTTCAGATCGCCCGGTATATATTTAGTTCCCAAGACTCCATATTTTACTCTTGCAGTCAGCTCCTTAGACCCCCATTTCAGGGTTTCGTGAGGCACACCCCCATCAAAAAATAATTTGAGTCCCCCACTTCCCCCTGGTTGCATTTACAATTGCATGGTGACTGACAAAAAAATGTCCCGATTTTTCAAGATTCTTTTCTTTGAAAATAATCATGCAGATTGTGAGAACAATAAACTAGAGTAATGCGGAGCAAGTTGGCTCAGTTGGGCGTCTAACCAAAGATCATGAGCTCTAGTCCACTCTGGGCAGATTACCGAAGCCTGCATAATGTGTTGATGTGCCCATTCCACGTTTCATAGACACAGGCTATGTTACAGTGGAAAAGACTCCATCCCTCGGATAGGATGTTAAATGGAGGTCCCAGCCGTATAAAGGAGAGTCACCACTTTTGCACATGAATGCAATGTTCAATTCGTATAACCCCAATGCACATGTAGTTGCCTCCCTGCACACCACCAATCATTTATTGCGGTAGGAAAGATATGTGGGGCACAGTGATTCAGTTTGCTTCTCATCTCCATGGCAACAAATAATCATAATAATAGGAAAGATGACAAGCTTTTTCATCATATCTACAAAAGCCAGAGATTCTGACAAAAAAAGAGGTCAAATGAGTGCCCATATTCTAGATGTGCAGATCAGGCTGTTTTTACTTTTCACATGAAAGTCAAAATTGCCTCCAAGGCAAGAAATAGTGT
Source organism: Lytechinus variegatus (assembly GCF_018143015.1). Lineage (NCBI taxonomy): Eukaryota > Metazoa > Echinodermata > Echinoidea > Temnopleuroida > Toxopneustidae > Lytechinus > Lytechinus variegatus. Next base: position 25,769,570 of record NC_054748.1, on the reverse strand, counting down.
GTAGTCTATTTCGAGTCTCAGAAAGCCAGAAATTATGGCAAAAAGATGTCAGACAAAGTTTGCATATTCTATATGTACTGTACCTGATCATGCAAGTATTCTTTTCCACATGATAATCAAAATGAAATGAAATTACTAGTACCTAACGGAGCTATCACATTTGCTTGTGCGATCGTTTGTGATAATTTGGTCACAATACATGTTGCACAGAATCACAACGGTTGTAGGCAGTCGCACCACCAATTGTGACAGCCTGGGGGGGGGGCCACTTCCATTCACGAGTGGATACCATGCGCGACCATGGGGTCTCGAAAAGCACCCTAAACACGTAATTTTCATAGTCTGCAAATGCACCCCTTAACAAGTATTGGCGTGTGAAACCCTATCCTTAACAAGTATTGGAAACAAAACGATACTCTTGGCAAATATTCCCTGAAATGAACCCCTAAACAAGTACAGGAATGTTTTATTGTTACAGGTCCTTCGGTCGTCAGCTTTACCTTATTTGGTTTAGTAAGACCCCACCTTTTACACCTCGCGCAAATCGGACTCTAAACACGAAGTGTTGGGGCAATAAGGACATCCTTTATAAAAACATTTTAATTTTGTTTTATCATCTCCGCAAATTCGACCCTAAACACGTAATTTTCCTAACGAAATAGATACCTTTTTTTTCATTATTTTTGTGTTTTTGACACCATTATCACTTTACGTACGTAACATGCCCTATCATGAAAAAGACATCCTTTTTATGTGTTTTTTTGGTCGCACGTGGTATCCACTCGTCAATGTAAGTGCCCCCCCCCCCCCCCCCCCCCCCCGGTGTGACAGGGGCTTAAATCACTCACCTTGCTGAAGCCATACAAGATGTGAGTATTCTGCATGTCAGGAATGGCCTCAAGAGGGAGCCCCAGTATGCTCGAGTTTGGTACAGATTCATCATGGATGCTGCCCTGGTAAATCTCATCCATTATAACTTGAAGGTTGTGCCTAAGATGAAATAGAAACTCAAAGTTATTATTCAAACAACATCTGGTGGGTGTTTCATAAAGCTGTTTGTAAGATAAGAGCGACTTTAAGAACGACTGGTGATCCCTTCTTGTAGAAATGGTATATTCATTGGCGATGTAAAGCGCGTAAGAAAGGTTCACCAGTCATTCTTAAAGTCGCTCTTAACTTACGAACAGCTTTATGAAACGGCACCCTGGGCCCCGTCTAAAGAGTGATCCAATCAATCGTAACTCTATGGAAATGCATCAGTGTCATAATTTCTTCTACATTGTTATTTTACTCCATTATCATGGAATCATTTGACTGACTTGGTCTTGATGTTCTGTATCTTGTTTGCTTTTAGGGATGTGAAATAGACATATCATTGATTGACTTTTTGTACATGGCTTGCCGTAGACCAATATAAAAAATAACATTTAAAGGGGAAGTTCACCCTGACGAAAATTTTACAATAAAAATACTGAAAAAAAAATCATAAATAAAATACTGGTGAAGATTCTAGGAAAATCCATCAAAGATTAAAAAGTTATTCGCATGTGAATTTTTTGATTTGTGACATCACATAGAAGCAGCTGCCCCATGTGCAGGAGTCAATGCGAAATAATTTGTCTGTTGATATACATTAAATCCATTTTCAAGTTTTCGAGAAAATGACATTTCACTTATTTTTCTTTTTACTTTACGATATATCCATATGAAAGCAGTGACATTCTAAGGGTTAACAACACAATGCATGAAAGTCTTACTAGACCTATGGGAAGTTGCTCCTCCCACTTGTCATAATTATTTTAATACCCAGTTGCCAATTTGAAATTAGTCTCGAGGATCTCAATTTAAAAAAACAATTCTCTCATACATTTTATAACAGAGGTTTAATACCACTTTAACAATTCAGTGGACTACCTTGAAAAGACTTACTTCTTGCAGAATGATAGATAGTCCAGGACCTGTTCCTTGGTGTAGACCAGTCCCAACGGATTGCTCGGATTAACAAAGAAGACCCCACGGACTCTGTGACCCTAAAAATGGAAAGAAGGATATCCTATACATGAATTTGTATAGTATAATTAACTGATATTTGTATTATTGTATTATTAAATTATTAATGTTTTTTTATCTGTGCTATAATAATAGGCATTTAAGATACTCTAGCTACATGTACATTCTACCCAATCACAACTAAATAAAAATGCAGGCAGCACTTCTGGACCTTTAATAATGTAGTGATATGAGAATATAGCATACATTCATGTTCTTATGAAAGATTTGGGGTTCAGTGGTAGGGAAGGGGAGAAGTGGGTGAGGAGAATGTGTGGGGCTGCCGAGATATGCTCGGCTTAACTTATTCAGAAGGCATCGTAGTGCTTTCTGGACAATCCAGATCACTTAGGTGTCAACGGGGGTGCTGTCCAGGGTATTCCAGCGTAGCACTGGCCAGCCAGGGGGAGGTGTACAGCACTCAAATGGCCGAAACACCTGTGATCCCTGTGGCCTGTATCACTAAGCGCTAAGATGCGTCTTAAGCATCCATAAGTCCGGTATAGTGTAAGACGCATCTTAGCGGGAGTTTAACAAAGACCACTAAGACGCGTACCGTACTTAGTACCCATTTAACTAAGTTGCATACAGAGCGTAGCCTACATCTCGTCGAGACGTAGGAACTGTTCTTAGTGTAATGTCATGTTTCCTAGTGGCCACAAACTGCAGGAGCGCTTCGACTTCGACCCTTTGGAAGTCCTTGCTTCTTTTTCGAGGCGTTTCCTTAATTTTTTGAGGCAAATGCATATTGTTATTAATTTATTTTATGAATTGCCCAACATCATGTCATTGCCTGTCTGTACACTACCAAATATGTTTATAGTAGAGAGGGGGGGGGGTAATGAGCACTATTTTTGTACTCAACACCCCCCTCCTCCCTTGAGAAAAAACAAAAAGGTAAAATTTTGGTTAATCTTTTGTTTTCGTCGAGGTATCAAATACAACTTTCACTGCATACATTTCACTTTCAATATTTTACTTCTATATGTTGTCTTAAGAAAAAGGTTAATACCATACCTTCCCCATTATCCTCCTACAGTAGTCAAAATTATGTTAAAGTGACAAAATTCCTCCTCCTTTCACTTTTTAGTCGCAGACGATGCAGACGAAAACTTGCAGGAAATTACTACTTTTTATCTTCACACAAGGTCGAAGGACACGAAATTAGGCTTCGTAGACTCAAAATCCAGACGTTTTATTGTTGAAGACGCGTCGCACACAGGACTTAGTAAAGAACTGTTTAGTGGAACTGACGCACCAACAGGACGTCTTTAAGACCCGTCTTAGTGTATGACGCGTCGCAGCGACACTAAGTCCCGTTACACTAAGTACTGTTTAGTGAAACAGGCCCCTGGTGTGCTGCTGATGACCCGTTGACATCTGCAGAAGTTAAGATCTTTCTGTATTTTCTACTATACGTTCATGTTCTTTTGAAAGATTTGTGTTTTCCAGAACTTTATCGATTGAACAAAAAAAAAGATGCAAATATAATCATGCATAGGCCTACTCAAATATTTATACAATAATGATAAGTTCAAAGTTTACACCTCTCATGCCCATATATACATTTTGTACAGCATACAGAAAAAAAAATCTTGATGGATTCTTGACTGCTATAAAATATTCTAGGGCGAAAAAAAGTAGTTTCTGACTAGGGCTGCTAGTATTTTATAAGACTAGTCACAACAAAACCAACAATACTTTGCCAAGGGAGGCTCTCTGTATATATACATGTAGAAGGGTTTATATCAAATATTCACTGAAAATAGCAGCCAAAAGGCTGAATTACATTCCGTTTACAAATGGTATATAGAGACATAAAAAATATACAACTTGAAATAAAATACCGGTAGGCAACTATCAAAATGAAACTGTTCTACAAAATAATTGTACATAATTATATGAAATTAATTGAAATACCCAGCAGATGAAAAGAAAGCCTCTGAGGTGGAATAAAGTAGTGAGAACATGTTCGAACGAATGACAGAATGAAATAAGAGGAAAAGAGGGAGACATGAACAAAGTAAAAGAGGTTGGGTATTTCACAAATCTGGGAAAAAATAAATGCAACAAATGGAAAAGGAAGAAACAAATTAGATTGGGATACAAGTTTCTAAAGTTAGTGCAACTAATGGAATTGGGAGTAGTTCAACAATTACAGAAAAATTACATCTTGAATAACATTATTTGGCATTGTTTTGACATTCAGGTTCTGTATATGTAGATATTAGTAATTTGGTTTATAAAAACGTAAATATAATTAGCTTATCTGAAAGAGTTGTTCTTCTTCTTGTCACTTTCAAAATTTGAGCTTGCAAAAGTTAAATAAAAGACAAGATATAAGCGTTTCTTTGACACCACTTTTTTATGGATGACTGAACGTTTTACTGAGATTGTACAGTGTGCACACACCATGCTTGAGAGAACCCCGAACTTCAAACCTTCTTTTCTCCTTATTCTTTGAAGCACTCAGTGAATTTCTTTTGTGTTCAATCAAGCGCTTGAGTGGGCTATTGATCAATATTGAAAAGTTGCAGTTGTGCTCAAAAGTTAGCGAACCCCACCGCAAAAATGCAATCCTTCATGCTGAGTGTTGAATGTAGACAACAACACTACAATGTTCGGAGAGCCCAGAGAAACAAACTTTATTGAATGTCATATTTTACCACCTGTCTTCACAATTAAATACCTAAAACATGGCAAAAACTTCAAACAATTTAAATATGCTCATTTTCTGGTTGGGTTCACTACCCTTTCAGCACCACTGGTTATTTGATTCATTTAGGATGTGCTTTTTCAAGCTCAATGCAAGTCACACAATTCATTCTTGGTGACTTATTTTTGTTTTGGGGGGTTACAGGTCACAAATCATTCACTCTTTAACATGTCACTGCTGCCAACTGGCACAACATAATATGCATAAATTTCATAGCGCTGAAATTTGCTAGTAGGTAAACTATTTTCTAATGATGTCCGAAGAAAATTACAAAATATCATTAAATTGACCTATGTTGGCAAAATCAAATTGTACAGAAGGGGTTCCAAGGATGCGAAATATCCAATTTCATCACAATTTGGATCTTGGAAGCCTCACGGTTTAGTGGTTCTGACTCTTGTCTTGTAATCAGAGGGTCGTGTGTTCAAATCCCACCACGGTCTAGCGTCCTTTGGTAAGGCGTCAATCCACACTTTGCCAATCTCCACCCAGGTGTTAAATGGGTACTTGTTAGGATGCAAAAGCCTATGTAGTATACCTAGCGACTGAAACTTGGAACTCTTGTTGGAATGCTCCCCAGGGAGTGGAGAAGGTGCATATATTGTTTGCGGGCATGACAGAATCCAATGACGGGGGTAATAATACTATAATTAACTTGAATTAGCTAAGTCGTCAATAATCTAAAGCACTCACCTCTTTTCTTGCCTTTTCAAGTGCGTTCTCAAGATGATCTACAGTCAACTCAAAAGGTTTCAATCCATTCTCCCCTGGCTGTGAAATAATTAATTCGAAGGGATTAATTAACATTACCAAACTGAAAAAAAAACTGTTTCCGGTGTAGAATAAAGGGGACTGTATCTATTAAAGCTTTTGGCAAAATAGAAGTCTGTCGAAATATCTAAAAAGCAACAAATATTATGGAGTTTGCTGCGAGTCGAACTGAGTGTGTCTGACCAAGAGGTACATGTACATCATATCTTAAAGATAAACTTTAGGACTGCATCACAAGGGTCTCTTCTCTAGACAATTTAGAAATTTCTGCTACTTTATTATTTCTTACCTTGCTACTGAGTGGGACTGGATAGACTTTGATCTTGGAGATGTACATGATATCCCTTGGGATAGAGTAATAAAAGGGTGCAGGACATAGAACAGTATCTAAGGAGAGAAATATATAATAAAAGAGGGATAATAATGTGATAAACAAAGAGTGCGCACAAGAATCGTTTTGTAATCATCATCGTCATCCTCGACATCATCATCATCATCATCAATATCATTGTCATCAACATTACCATCATCATCATCACTACATCACTATATCACTATATCATCACTATCATCACCATAATCATCATCATCATCACCATCATCATCACCATCATTATCACCACCATCATCATCATCGTCACTGCTACATGTATGATAAATGAAAAACACCATAAAAAGATTAAAGACAAAACAATTTTAATACTGCATTTTTTTTAATGTACTATACCCTTATCCAGGCTTTTTCATTAAGTCAAGCAATCATTTTTAATTCATTCATTCTAGCGTGGACAAACCACAAGTCTTACCTCCTTCTTCAAATAAAACATAGCTCAGTAGGTTCATCACTGCAGTCACTCCATTCATAATGCACATCTGAATATACAAAAATAAGGAAAAATAAGATCATTCATGAATACAAACTATGGAACTAAAGCCGTAAGATACAACAATTATATTGAGAAAAACTTCAGTTGAAATGATAATGGATAAATGTACATTACAACACCTTGTACTTTGTACTTTTAAACATGCATTAAGGTCTCCTAGGCAACTCAAAATGGATGACAATCAAATAATGATGAATATTAGATGTCTTTATTTAATATCTCTCGCGCTGTGTTCCTTTTATCAATGTGTGGTATGATTAATGGTAGAAATAAAGTGAGAATAATAAAAGTTAACAAGGATGAAGGTAGAAATGATGATGGTGATGATGACAACAATGATGATGATGATAATGATGATGATGATGGTGATGACGATTATAATGATGGTGATGATGATGCTGATGACGATGAAGGTGATGATGATGCTGATGACGACGATAATGATGATGATGCTGATGACGAGGACGATGATGGTGATGATGATAATGATGATGATGGTGGTGATGATGATGATTATGATGATGATAATGATGATGATGGTAATGATGATGGTGATGGTGACGATGATGGTGATGATGATGATATAATGATGATGAATGATGATTAGGATGATGATGATGAATGATGATAATGATGTTGGTGATGTGATGATATGCATAATGCCAGGATTTATCTGCAAGAAACGTTCCTAGGCACAGGATGAAATGCTGGACAATGTGGCACCAATACCTAATAATAATAAAGTGAGAATAATAAAAGTTAACAATGATGAAGTTAAAAATGATGATGGTGATGATGATGACAACAATGATGATGATGATTATGATAATGATGATGATGGTGATGATGACAGTGATGATGATGGTGATGATGATGATAAAATAATGATGATGATGATGATGAATGATGATGATTGATGATTAGGATGATGATGAATGACGATGATAATTGATAATTAGGATGATGATGAATAATGATGATAATTGATGATTAGGATGATGAATGAATGGTGAGGATGATAATAATTGATGATTAGGATGATGATGAACAATGATGATAATTGATGATTAGGATGATGATGGTGATGATGATAATTGATGATTAGGATGATGATGATAATTGATAAGGATGATGATGAATGATTAGGATGATGATGATGAATGATGATAATGATGTTTGTGATGTGATGATATGCATGCCAGGATTTATCTGCAAGAAACATTCCTAAGCACAGGATGAAATGCTGGACAATGTGGCACCAATACCTTATCTGGATCTATCTGTTGCGGTGAGCCAGTCTGGTCTTCTAAAAGTTTTGCAATGGCAACCCTCAATCTTTTTGTCCCTCTTCTCTCTGTATATGTCAGCATCGTCTTCTCCCATTTCAACAATTCTGGCTGTTGTAACTGATAAATAAATATAATATACTTGTTTTAAAGGTTAAAGACAGTTGCAGCAAACAATTATTTCATGAAAAAGTCTTCTGAATCAAGGTTAATTATCAAAATATTATCATACACCTAGATCTGGTATATTAATGTAAACTTATCTCTGTAAAATCATGAAATCTTAGCTCGAAATTCTGATGATCACTAACACAGAAAGGCATATGTGGGACAGTGTATTAATATTGCTTTGAAAAATACCCAACATTTGATGGAATTCTGACTTATGTTGGTCATTTCTCAGCAATTACGCATTTTCTTCCAGAGCTGTTTGGCACATACTTTTTATTTATACATACAAACACTTTGGTGGTAATTTCATTAGACTCTGTTTGAACTCATAATGAGATCGTTACGACAACTGGTATTTATCTTTAATTCTGGAAGAGGTGAAGTGTTCCACAAGCATGCATACATCTAAGTCTGGTTAAAAATCGCATAAATTAGAGTAGTTGACCTGAATGATTTAAATATATACTTGCTTTAATTGCTTGAGATGTTTCACAAGGATTTCAATAAAAGTCCTAAATCAAACTTTAATTCCCAGTTGCAAGAGTTATAATGCAAGATAGATTTTATTCTTTGTAATTTGCAATGTTTCTCATGTTACATTCCAAATTTGAGGAACTTTTAGGTGTAATGCTTGTTTTTTTTTTTATCTGTTCAAATCATCCTCTCGTTTGGGGAAGTGTTTACCTGCTATATAAAAACATTTCAAGGAAAAAAAATATCTCCAAAATAACTTTCTAGGACTATTAAATATTGAATAAAAAAGAGATTATTCTTACCTTTTCAAGAATAAGATCAGAAATGAGAGTATTCTGCGACATACACAGATCCACTATACCCTGAAAAATTTGAAGAAAAAAAAATGAAAACAGTCGAGGCACCAAAATTTTGAAAAAAAGTGAGGGTATAAATAGTAAATTTGAAAATAGAGGGGTACTATAGAGAACTTTGTTATATTTAAAGGGGGAAGCTCACCCTGAAGAAAATTTTATTAAAATAGCAGAAAATATGCCGTAATAACAAATATCGGTGAATGTTTGAGGTAAATCCGTTCAAGATTAAGAAAATTATTGGAATTTGAGGTTTTGATTTGTGACGTCATAAATGAGCAGGTGCCTCATGTTATGTAATATAAAATGCATGAATATTATTTTTTAATGGTTCCTGCCTTCCTGATGACTTATTTTTGTAATCTTTTCATGATCGGGTGTGAAATGATTTGTCTGTTGGTATACAAGAGGTACAGTAAAATCATTTTCATTTTTCAGAGAAAATTACATTTCATTGAATTTTTATCAATAAACTTTTTGTCAGGGTGAACTTCCCCTTTAGCTATCAGGCAATTCTCAATTAAAAAATAGAAAGGCATCCCCTTGGCACCCACCTGCAGGGATTAATGATGAAAATAGAGAAAGAGAGAACAGTTAGCAGGATAGTAAAACAACAAAAAATGATAAAAACAAATCAGTTCTAACTTACTGAAACTAAATTTATTTTCAGCAAATAAGAAAGTTTAGACTTAACAGTTTAATTAGACTTAGAATTGTTATTTTGAATACCTAGGCCAACTAGTCAGTTTTGACTATATTGTTGCCTTGTAAGCTTTTTTTCCAAAACAGAATTATTCCTTTGTTGAATCTATCATTAGAAAAAGTAAAAAGGAAAGGGAGGAAAGAAAAGTTCTTGTATTTTATCAAATACAAATCAAATCTAGTGAACGTTTAGAGGTAGTCAATGATTCTACTTAATTTTTCTTGTAATTTTTTCTTTCTTTTACCATACTTCATTTTCAAAATAGATTTTTTAAAATTAATATTTACAATTTACATCCATATTCTGCAACGGTACGGTAGTCCCAGCGAGCTATTCTCAATCTCACTTAGTTTGACATACTGCTCGGTGCACTACACTATCAATCATAACCAGACTGGAGTAAATGGCTAACACTATTATCAAGGAGCTTCAAACAGAGCTCCTTGCTATTATAAACATGCCAGTACGACAATACACCAGACGGTGGACTGTACTGTTTCCAGAAGAAGAAGTTTACCTGCGGGTTTTCAGTTTCATGGTAAGGGTTTGAACCGGTTGCGTCGGACGCTTCACGTACGGGATCGCTGAAATCAAGAACGCAATCACTTCTACTTGACATGATTTCAACTCGGATCTCAATCCTTCAGTACAGTAAATTGATTTTCTCCAACTTGACTGATTTTGTATTTGTGCTTGCTCGCCTGCTCAAAAACGGTTTATACTTCCAAAAGTACACATATTTCACAAAAACGTATTAAAAGTTAGAGAGGAGATCACCACAGCGAGATTTCAGCAGCATGCACAACGGGCGCAACACGGGGTGCAATGGCATGCAGAGCACTATCGTACTTCAAGTTCGGCAATTTTTACACGTGCGCAATCCGAGACGTATCTTGTCGGCATTACGTAATCCGCCAAGATAAGGAGGCGTGGCTGGGGGCGGGGTCGGCTTATTGTTTACAAACATCGTCGGGAGAACGCGGAACTGAGACACCGTCGCGCGATTATTATATAAATTCGTAAATGATAAATTAACCTTTTTTTCATTTCATTTCATTTTATATTATATTTTTATATTATTTTTTATTTTTATTTTTTGATTGATTTTATCTAGGCCCCTAATTTAATTTCGTTCTGTTTTATTTTATTTAATTATATTGTGTTTTATTTCATTTCATTTCATTTTACTTTATTTAATTTAGTCCAATTCAATTTTTAGTTCATAATCGAAAACCGTTCAGATTAGTTGCAGCTATGGATATGGGCTCCCAGTCGTACTTTTACCTTTTTGTATATATTCGACTTGTAATTTTATATATTTTTGTCCTACAGAAATAAAGGCTAAAAGAGAACAATAGGCTATTCCATTCAAACATAATTCAAAGCTAATAGAATCATTAACATCATAAATTCATATAGACTACACTCTAAACACACCCAGTTCTTCTTTGGATCTTAAACGGACAAGTTCACCCCAACAAATAGTTGATTTGAATATAAAGAGAAAATCCAACAAGCATAACACTGTAACTTTCATCAAAACCGGATAAAAAATAAGAAAGTTATGACATTTTAAAGTTTCACCTAATTTTACAAAACAGTAATATGCACGTCCTGGTGGGTATGCAAATGAGGAGACTAATGATGTCATCCACTCACTTTTACTTTTGTATTTTATTATATAGAATATGAAATATTCTAATTTTCTCCTTATTGTCAAGTGAAACAACGATTAGTTTGTCCCTGAATGTCTGAAATAAGCATTGTTTAGTACTAAATGGTTCAGTCAAGTTGGTCTTATATTGTCAAATCTGTAAAAATTGAAATATTGTGTAATTCAAACAATAAAAAACAAAAGAAAAAGTGAGTTAGGGACATCATCGAATGACTCATGCAACTAGTCGTGCATATCACTGTTTTGTGAAAGATAAGCAAAACTTTAAAATGTCATAAATTTCTTATTTTACATCCGGTTTTGATGAAATTTTCAGCGTTATGCTAGTTTGATTTTCTCTATTTCTTAAAATCAACAATTTTCTGGCGTGAACTGGACCTTTAATGGTAGAACTTTTCACCTTTTCAGATTGGGATCACATTTGCATAACGAACCCCATTAAATTTTTGAGGGTGCAAAACTTGCTTGGCATATCGAGATAACCATCTTAGAAGTCGCGAGAAAGCAAAGCGAGCGAGCAAATATATTATTTGTTTCAAATTAAAAATTAAATTTTGTGATAGATTTAGAAGTAATGATCAGAAAAGTACATGGAATCTCCCGTTTTAATTTCATTTTCTTTTATATTCTCATTTTGCTCTCTCTCTCTCTTCTTTTTTGGTCATGGGACATTTTTCGAGGTGTATATGCCAACACATTTAACAGGTATACGTTTTGTATATTTAAAAGTTTTGAACCTTTTTAGATCAGAAAGATCCAGTTGCATCTGTAAAGTTGCTCACAGTGTGTGACCGTGTAAAACGAAACTCATATAATGGGTTACACTTCGTACTTCCGAAGGTTCGTAATTCCGAAACACGTAAATTGCGTATACCTCGATGTTCGTTAATCCGAAAACGTAAAAGGGTTCGTTAATCCGAACATTTGTGGCGTTATTCCGACGGTTCGTTATTCCGAAGGTTCGATAATCCGAAAACGAAATAAGGTTCGTTGTTCCGAAGGTTCGATAATCCGAAAACGAAATAAGGTTCGTTGTTCCGAAGGTTCGTTAATCCGAAAACGAAATAAGGTTCGTTGTTCCGAAGGTTCGTTAACCGAAAAAGAAATAAGGTTCGTTAATCCGAAAACGAAATAAGTTTCGTTGTTCCGAAGGTTCGTTAATCCGAAAACGAAATAAGGTTCGTTGTTCCGAAGGTTCGTTAATCCAAAAACGAAATAAGGTTCGTTAATCCGAAAAAGAAATAAGGTTCGTTAATCCGAAAACGAAACAAGGTTCGTTTTTCCGAAAAATGAAAACCGGGAAAGCAGAGGCAAGGGGGATGGGGCGGGGGACACTATTGTTATGAGGATGGGAAGGCAAGGGCGGCCGAACGAATTTTCGTTTGGGGGGTAAAGCCAAAAATGAAACTCATACGTCAAAATGGACACTTTTCCCCTTAAGATTATCATCTGCTTGAAGTCATTGTGTGTTTGATAGTGATTAAGTAGAGAAAAACCTTTTTGAAGTGATTTCTTATTATGGCAAAACGTATATTTAGACTTTATTTGTCGGGAGAGAGTGTAATGAGCGAGCGGCTTGGTAAAACAAATTCAAAGGTGAAGTTGTAAAACGTTTTTGGCGTCAATTATTCTTAAAATGGCATAATTGCGAGGTGTTGCGAGCGTGAATCACAAGCTAAAACTTTAGGGTATTTCAATAAAAAAAGAAAATAAGTTTTTAAAAATCCGAGCAGATTTCTGCTGTCATTAAAAAGCGAGCAAGCGGTTTTGGGGGGAAGAAATCAAATCTGAAGATGTAAAATTCGCCTTTTTGGTCAATTACTGTTAAAAGGGCATCCTTGTGAGATGTTGCGAGCGAATCACGTGCTCAAACTTTTGGAAATTTCATGTAGGCCTAGAATGATAATAATGATATAGATATTATTTACCCAGGGAAGCCACTTCAGTTCTGAAAACTGTTCTCCCAGCTATTATTTTTTTACAAGAATCCTTAGAATGTCCAGTTTTCAGGTTGGAAATCGGAAAATTTTGGCTCACGTTTCTCGCTCGCATCAAGTATTGTTTATTGAGGAACTCATTCTATTCCTGGTTACAAAAAATATAAAATGTCCAGTTTTCAGGTGGAATATCACAAATTTTAAGCTTGCGGTTCGCGCTCTCAATATTTAGTTCGTGAGATATATATTATATTCATGAGTCACTAAATGCAGTCCTTAAAACAGGTCAGTATATAAACAGATTACAACTCGCCCTCGGGTTAATAATTTCTTTAGAAAGATACACATCTTTCTCACGATTAAAAAACCTGCTCAGAATGTTTAAGTTCACGTCTTGTTACATGGAATGTCTACTAGTTTGAGCTTGCGATTCGCGCTTTCAACATCTCACAAGGATCATTGTTAGTATTATTTTTATTACCAGCAGAAGCTGTTATTAAAAATGACATACCCTCCAATACAAATCCTATTATCTAGAGGTTACTCGCACGCGACCAACACACTTGATCCCCTGCATCTTTAAACCATTTTCTTAGGCAGCAATTGCTCAGATAAATCGAAATTAGCCTATGCTTGATCAGGGCGCCAATTCTTAATGAAATACATGCTTTTGGCCACAACACATGCATGTATCATCGATTGTCATTGCATAATATCGTGTAATCTTGTTATGACAACACCGTTTTTGTTACCAAAATGAATGATTTTTCATTTTCGGAAATACGAACCTTATTTAATTTTCGGATTAACGAACCTTATTTCGTTTTCGGATTGACGAACCTTCGGAATTACGAACCTTATTTCGCTTTCGGATTAACGAACCTTATTTCGTTTTCGGATTAACGAACCTTATTTCGTTTTCGGATTGACGAACCTTCGGAATTACGAACCTTCGGAAATACGAACCTTCCGAATAACCGAACCTTCGGAATTACGAAGCTTCGGAATTACGAATGTATGCGAAGAGGGTTAATACCATGGGTGTCAATCACGGGGGGGGGGGGGGGGATTGGGGGGATATATCCCCCCAATATTTCAAGTGGGGGGGGGGTGGCCTGTATTATCATACGAGCCTTATTTAATTTTCGGATTAACGAACCTTATTTCGTTTTCGGATTGACGAACCTTTGGAATTACGAACCTTATTTCGCTTTCGGATTAACGAACCTTATTTCGTTTTCGGATTAACGAACCTTATTTCGTTTTCGGATTGACGAACCTTATTTCGTTTTCGGATTGACGAACCTTCGGAATTACGAACCTTATTTCGCTTTCGGATTAACGAACCTTATTTCGTTTTCGGATTAACGAACCTTATTTCGTTTTCGGATTGACGAACCTTCGGAATTACGAACCTTCGGAAATACGAACCTTCGGAATAACCGAACCTTCGGAATTACGAATGTATGCGAAGAGGGTTAATACCATGGGTGTCAATCACTTGGGGGATGGGGGGATATATCCCCCCAATATTTCAAGTGGGGGGATGGCCTGTATTATCATCCCCCCAATAATTTAGGGTAGAAAAATTATAATAATGATGATGAAAAAATGAAAAGTTTGATCATGATGATTATAGTATGCCATCAATCAATTTGTTTCCCTCGCAATTTGTGTATATTGTTATTAAATAAAAACAATCTTTTTCAGGACTATTAAACAGATGGGTGGAGGTTCAAGATGAAAAAGAATGAAATGTTCATGTATCTGATATTTTTTAACACATGACATAAAAGGACCCCAACGAAAATCAACTTTTGTTGATTGGGTGTTCCATCCCACCAGTGGTGAATAAATTAATTTAAATATCATTAACTCAAAAGGGTGAAAAAATAAACGGGAGTAAAAGGGTGGCAAGATAAATAAAGGAATGACGGTAAGCCCGATGGCGCACGAGAAGCCACACAGGTTGTAATTTGTGCTAGTCTTAATTGGTCCGAATCTGCATTTTATCATCATGCATTAAGAAGAATAAAGATATTGCCAGTCAGGTTAGATTTAAGAGAGAAGTTGTATACACAGAGGCGTCGATCCTGGGTGGGGGGGGGGGGACAGGGGGCGATCGCCCCACCAATGAAAATATTGGGGGGCAAACATATCGTTTTGCCCCCCCCCCCCCAATAATTCCGCATGTGCAACTAAAAAAATAAATAAGATTGTAATGCTACACTGAAATCAGCAAGCGAGATTGAGATACCAACTCGATCTTGATTTAAAATCATGCGCAAAATGTCTGCTTTCGGATTGGAATATAAAAATTTTCAGCTCGCGCTTCGCGCTCGCATCATGTACCAAAACCCCATACTTTTCATGATTATATAGGTGAATATAATGTCCCGTTTTCAATTCTTAACCTCAAAAGAACTTTGATTTTGCAATAATCTTTTGTTGGATATACAGTGCGTCCCAGAAAAAACGAAACCGAGATTTAGCGATCATTTATCATAACTTAATCATAAATAAAATAGACAAATGACCTACCAATTTAAAGCTTAGAATCCCCTCTTTCATCTGATATTACTTAGATTATTTCTTATTCACGCATGAGTGAGCAAAAACAATTTGAAGAAAGGATACCAAAAACTCATTTGGCGGGGGGGTATCTGGGTTTCAAAAAGAAAACCGCATTTCTGAAAAGTTCAATATCTGCTCTTCAATTTGGTACCTAAATTACAGAAAATGGTCAAGAAATAACAAAGTTCTGGTCATTTGAAATAAGGCTTTAATTTCAATAATTTCATAAAATGAAGAGGTTCTCCAAGCTGGCTTTCTAACTCACTCGACACTCCGTTTTGTTGACGATCAGCCATGCATTAAATCTTTTGTTCACCATGCGAAAGCTTCTGTGGGAAACCGGTGAAACACGTTTATCTCATGAAATTATGGAAATTACAAGCCTTATTTCAAATGACCAGAACTTTTTTATTTCTTGACCAAATTCTGTAATTGAGGTACCAAATTAAAGAGCAGATATTGAAACTTTTCAAAAATGTGGTTTCCTGTTTGAAACCCAGATACCCCCCGCAAAATGAGTTTTTGGTATTCTTTCTTCAAATTGTTTTTGCTCACTCATGCGTGAATAAGAAATACCTAAGTAATATCAGATGAAAGAGGAGATTCTAAGCTTTAAATTGGTAGGTCATTTGTATATTCTATTTATGATTAAGTTATGATAAATGATCGCTAAATCTCGGTTTCGTTTATTCTGGGACGCACTGTATATCTTCCATTAAAATGTCCTTTTTTTCAGATCAAATATCAAAAATTTTCAGCTCGCGCTCGCATCTAGGCCTATTGTTCTTCTAGATACATCTTAATCATTGGTACCAAAAATGCTTAGAATATCAAGCTTTCAGGTTAGAATATAGAGAAATTTCAGCTTGCTCTCTAGTGAGATACATGTATCGACCCTCCTCATGAGTTACTACAAACAAACGTAAACAGGTACATTTTTCTGTTTTCATGACATACTAAAAAAATTTAGCTCGCGCTTTCGCGCTCGCATTGTTGGTGAAGGTGAGATATGTGTCTCTTTCTCTGAGTTATATATTTATTATATATATATAATATATATATTGTGATCGAGCGCCTTTGGAACGTTGATTCATAATTTTGCCCCCCCCCCCCATCTGAAAAATGGATCGACGCCCCTGTGTATACATCATGCTCAATAAACAGATCACTATGCACATGGTCCAGTCAATTTTTGTCATTTTTTTCTCGGTATGAGTTTAGAATAGGCTTACTTGTAACACAAATTGAATAAAAAATAAAATTTAATACAAGTATAAGTCACTACAACATGTGAATATCAAGGAAACACCAGAACATATCCATATGTCTTATATTTGATTTTAGTGTGGGGGTAATGTTGAAATATCCATCCCCAAGAAACAAATAATCCCCCCAACCAAGAATACCGATCGACACCATGGTTAATACCATTGGAGGGTATTAGTATTATCATATGGTAATGCAGTGGTGTAACTACGGGGGGCATGGGGGCACGTGCCCCCCCCCCCCGATCGGCTGACCAGAAAAACAAGTGGAATGCCTCTGGCCGTCTCACCTGCATCACGCAGTTCAATATAGCAGCAGTGCTGACTTTGAAAACTACTCTAACTCGCACAAGATGTCCAGTGATACATGGTTACTCTTATGTCCACTTTTTATGAACTAGACCAAAAAACTTTACAGAGATAGGATTGTTATTCAACAAAAAAACCCAACATGGCCAAAGTTCATTGACCTTACATGACCTTTGACCTTGATCATGTGACCTGAAACTCGAACAGGATGTTCAGTGATACTTGATTACTCTTATGTCCAACTTTCATAAATCAGATCCATAAACTTTCAAAGTTATGATGGTAATTCAACAGATACACCCAATTCGGCCAAAGTTCATTGACCTTTGACCTTGGTCATGTGACCTGAAATGCGCACAGGATGGTCAGTGATACTTGATTACTCTAATGTCCAAGTTTAACGAACTAGACCAATAAACTTCAAAGTTATGATGGTAATTCAACAGATACACCCGATTCGGCCAAAGTTCATTGACATTTGACCTTGGTCATGTGACCTGAAATGCGCACAAAATGTTCAGTGATGCCTGATTACTAATATGTCCAAGTTTCATGAATCAGATCCATAAACTTTCAAAGTTATGATGGGAATTCAACAGATACCCCCAATTCGGCCAAAGTTCATTGACCCTAAATGACCTTTGACCTTGGTCATGTGACACAAAACTCATGCAGGATGTTCAGTGATACTTGATTAACCTTATGTCCAAGTTTCATGAATTTTCTAAGTTATGATGACATTTCAAAAACTTAACCTCAGGTTAAGATGTTGATTCCTCCAACATGGTCTAAGTTCATTGACCCAAAATGACCTTTGACCTTGGTCATGTGACATGAAAACTCTGATAGGATGTTCAGTAATACTTGATCAACCTTATGGCCAAGTTTCATGAACTAGGTCTATATACTTTCTAAGTTATGATGTCATTTCAAAAACTTAACCTCAGGTTAAGATTTGATGGTGACGCCGCCGTCGGAAAAGTGGCGCCTATAGTCTCACTCTGCTATGCAGGTGAGACAAAAACCGGGGAAAAGGAGAAAAGAGGGAGAAAGGAAGAGAAACGTAGTGGGGAAAGAAGAAAATATTCATTATAATGTTATAATATATTATATTTATGTCATGTTACATCACATAAGAAACATTTTTATCATAACTGTATGAAACATAATTTGCCCAGGGCCTACTTCTTCATTGTTCCTGGTGCTCGCATTGTCTGTTTAACGAGATATATAATCCTGTTGTACAAAAATCCCGTTTTCAAGTCAATATAAACCAAATGTATTTCCTAGCACTTGAGTTATCATTTTTTATGTAGTGACATATGCTTCTTTTTCATGACTCAAAAAATGATTGCCCAATGTTAAGGTCTTCGTATATATGAAGCGCTTCCTGTCCGTGAATACGTTCACATTAGTGGATTGGTGAGATATGTCTGCTCTTCATGAATTTCTAAAACCAGTCCTTAAAATGTCCCTTCTGATCTGAACATAAAAAATTTTCAGCTCGCACCATTTGGTTAATGACATATGTATGGTCCTAGTTAATTCCTCCAAAGAAACCTTAGAATGCCCCACTTCAGGTCTGAATTAACTAAATTTTCAGCTCGCGCTTCGCGCTCGCAATGTTTGATTAGTGAGATGCGTATAATCATGACTGCAATGACTACAAAAAGTGTTTCAAGTGTTCAGATGTAATTCTAATAAATTCAGCAAGCGCTTGGCTCTCGCATTAGATGACTATGGTAAGATATGCATACTCTTAATGGATTCCTAACAATATATTCAGTGGCGTACCGTGGGTCAGGGCATTGGGGGGGGGGGCACCAGCAAAAATTTTGAGTCACCAAGTGAGTGCGCGAAGCGCGCTCAGTTGCTAATTATGCTGACCTAATAGAGATATTTTAAGGACAGTGTCATTAAACGGATATGTATGTCACTGATCACATAATGCGAGCGCGAAGCGCGAGCTGAAAATTTTTTATATTCAGACCTAAAAAGGGGAAATTATAAGCAAATTTTTGTAATCATGATATGTATTTGTTTCGCTAAACAAACAATGTATATATTGATCCCAATCACACATTTTAAGGACTATATTTTAGGAATCTATTAAGAGTATATACATATCTCACCATAGTATTCTAATGCGAGTGCCAAGCGCTTGCTGATTTTGTTAGAATTATATGCATCCAAACACATAAAGTAATTGTCATTGTAACCATGATTAAAATGCGCATCTCACTAAATCAAATATTGCGAGCGCGAAGCGCGAGCTAAAAAATTTAGACCTGAAGAGGAACATTTTAAGGCTTTTTTGTAGGAATTCACGACGACGTATTTTATTAACCTAATGAAGCGAGCGCGAAGCGCGAGCTGAATTTTTTTGGTATATATTGATCCCAAACATGGATATTTTAAGGACTATTTTTAAAAGAATCCATTAAGAGTACACATATCTCACCATAGTTATCTCATGCGAGTGCCAAGCGCATGCTGATTTTGTTAGAATTACACCTAAAGACATACTTTTTGTAGTCATTGTAGTCATGATTATCATACGCATCTCACTAGTCAAATATTGCGAGCGCGAGCTGAAAAATTTGGAAATTAACACCTGAAGAGGGGCATTCTAAGGCTTGTTTGTAGGAATTCACGTAGACCACTAACCAAATGATGCGAGCGCAAGCTGAAATCTTTGAAATTCAGATTTAAAAAATTGACATTTTAAGGATTGATTTTAAGAAATCATGAAGAGCAGACATATTATCTCACTAATCCACTAATGCGAACGTAAGCACGGACAGGAAATGTTAAGACCTTAAAAATATGTCACTACATAAAACAAACAATAATAATTCGAAGTGCGAGGAGATATATTTGGTGTATATTGACTTGAAAACGGAAAGTTTTAGTGCAAGATTATATATCTCGTTAAACAGACAATGCGAGTATCAGGAACAATGAAGACATAGGCCCTGAGCAAATTATGTTTCATAAAGTTATATATATTTTTTTATTTTTATGTAATATAACATAACATAATTATAATATAATAACATAATTAACAATAATTTCTTCCTTCCCACTATGTTTCTTTCACTTTCTCTCTCTTTTTCTCTTTTTTCCCGTTTTTTTTTTTTTTGGCCAGCCGATTGGGGGGGCACGTGCCCCCATGCCCCCCCCGTAGTTACGCCACTGAATATATTCCTTAAAATCTCGCTGTTTGGGTTAAAAAATACGAAATCTTGATTCAGCTCGCGCTTTGCGCACGCATTGTTTAGCGAGACAGGTACCTATCATGAATACACAAATTTGATTATAATGTCCCTTTTTAGGTGTGGAATATAAAAAAAAATTCAGCTCGCGCTTCGCGCTCGCATTATTTGATCAGTGAGATACACATCCGTTTAATGACATTGTCCTTGAAATGTCTCTATTAGGTCAGTATAACTGGCCACTGAGCGCGCTCACTCAGTGATTCAAAAATTTTGCTGGTGCCCCCCCCCACATGCCGTGACCCACGGTACGCCACTGTGGACATATCAATGACAATTCCTTGCATATCTAAAAACGTGATTGAAAAAAAAAGCCAAAATATTTCAGTCATCCCCCCACCCATCAACACGGATTTATGCCAGTGCCAAGGCTATTCCCCTTACTCCATAGTAATTAAGTTTGTGTAATGAAATTTCATGATTAATGGTATCAAAAGCCTTGGAGAAGTCCAGGAACACCCCAACAGTATGTTGAAACTTGTCGATTCCGCTGGCAATCTTATCAACTATTGTTAATAATGCATGTGTAGTATTATGATTTTCACGAAGACCAAATTGCAAGGGATAAAATAAATCATCCAAATTAAAGAATGTAGTCGTCCGAACAAGTATAAATTTTTCAAGTACTTTAGACAAACAGGTCAGCAGTGATATGGGTCGATAATTACCTAACGCAGTACTGTCACATTTTTATATACAGGTATAACTCGAGCTAGTTTCAGAGATGAAGGAACAATCCCAGTAGACATACATAAATTATAGACATATGCCAAGGGTTCAACATTGGTATTACAATTCTTTTTTAACAAAATGTTATTAATGCCATCATGCCCCGAGCTTTGCTTATTTTTTAAGCCATGAATTATATCCGCAATTTTTGCCTCATCAGTAGGAGAAAAATATATTGAATTTGCGTGGGGGTCATGAAGAAAATCAGTAAAGTGTTTTGTAGAGTCTGGAATGAGTCCGGCAAGATTTGGGCCTATACTGGAAAAAATAATCATTGAAAGTGTTTGCCAAAGTAAGTGGATTTTCTATAATTTCGCCATCAACATTTATTTTTGAAACAGTAGATTCTTTTGAATTACCATGCAAAACATTCTTGATTATTTTTCAGGTATTTTGTATATCATTTTTAAATAATTGAAACTGATTACAAAAATACTTTTTTTTACTTCTCCTAAGAATACCAGTAAGAATGTTCTTGTAATCTTTGTACTTTTTCGGTAGGTTTAGTAATCGCTGGTAAAAAAACCCGCAGTAAGAAATGAATCCATAAATTTTTGTATGAATGCATCTGAATCATATTTTAAGAGGTCTGCATTAAATTCTCCACGTAAAAAGCAATTTTTATGAAGCATGATGGGGTGATTTAATAATTCATTTAAATTGTTCGAAAGGTCATCACGAAGATAGTTTGGAGGTCTGTCAATAACCCCAATTACAATGTTTTTGTCATTTGGAATAACTACTTCAATAAATAAACTTTCTATAGAGTTAGTCATGCGGTTCAATTCTGGCCTCAGCCTGTACTCGTACCGTGCAGAAATATACAAACATATACCGCCACCTGTTTTTTTTCTGTCCTACTTTTCGTAATCAAATTATAACCAGGAAGTGAATAAAATGTAAAATCAGTTTCAGAAGTAAACCAGGTTTCTGACAAACCTATAACCGAACAGTCGAGTTTCGAATTAAGTAAAAGGGAATGCAAAGCATCAACATTTTTATTGGCACTGCGAATATTGCGATGTAACATTAAAAAGTCATCTTTACTGTTGTTTGAATATTTACTTGCAACTTGACTTTCTGAATAATAATAGGAAGGTACATGCTGATAGGTACTATCATTTGGATCGGAAACAGAATCAAGATTATTGCTTTGGGAGTTCGTGGATTGGGCAACGAAATTGTGAAAAGCTTTATTAGAATTTTCATTGAAATTGCATGGTATCAAAATCATACTGAAAAGCGTCGTATAAATCATTATCCAAGTAGTGAAATGGAGCAGCCATATAGTTAAGGAATAGTTAAGGAAAGAAAAAGGGAATAGAATGTGAAGAACGGTTACACAAAAATTAAGACAAAACAGGACACACAATAACACATGAACAATCACACAAAGAGGCGATAAACGAGAAAAAAAAGGCAAATCTGCTTGATTGGCGGCAATAAAACATTACATCAGGCATTGGCCAGCTACCCCAAAATGACAAATAAAAAGAAACCAAAAACGGATCCGAACGGGATCCGAAACAAACCGGTGACATATGACCTTTTGGAATGATGGTCACCATGGTTCAGAAACCAAAAAGAAATATACATCCCGGTTGATGAAGTCCTCACAGTTGAATTACAACCTAACTCAATTCTATGTCAAGAATCAAGATGTCTAACATTCATTCAAATAATGAGAGATGGGCTTGATAGAATTGATTATGCATGCAATTTAGGCAACAATCAAAATAATGTAAACAAGAAAAAAGAATTCAAATCACAATCACATGGTAATTTCGTTGCCATGTCGTGCAGAGCAATTAATAGCAAATAACGGGTGCCGTACATAATAGAACTTGTCCTTGTTATGACAGTCCGATGCAACTTAAAGGACAAGTCCACTTCAACAAAAGATGATTTGAATAAAAAGAGAAAAATCCAACAAACGTAACACTGAAAATTTCATCAAAATCGGATGTAAAATAAGAAAGTTATGATATTTTAAAGTTTCGCTTAATTTCACAAAACAGTTATATGCACATCCTGATCGGTATGCAAATGACAGATGACGTCATCCACTCACTTTTTCTTTTGTATTCTATTATGTGAAATATGAAATTTTCTATTTTTCTCCTCATTGTCAAGTGAAACAATGATTAATTCCGCCCTGAATATGTGGGATTAACATTGTTTAATACTATATGGCTCAGTAAAGTTGGTCCTTATGTCGAATCTGTAAAAAGTGAAATATTGTATAATTTAAACAATTAAAAACAAAAAGAAATAGTGAGTGATGGACATCATCGACTCTCTCATTTGCATGCAACTGAGTTGAGCCTATCACTGTTTTATGAAAAATAAGTGGAACTTATAAATGTCATAACTTTCTTATTTTACATTCGATTTTGATGAAATCTTCAGCATTATGCTAGTTTGATTTTTCTCTATTTATTCAAATCAACATTTTTCTGGGGTGGACTTGACCTTTAATACGGCATGGAACCGAACCACGCAAGAGCATGAGTAAACCAGCACTCTCGTATTATGAGCAAGAAAACAATGATTTAAAGGGATAGAACCACTGATCTCTCCCCTAAGGGAGAGATCAGTGGATAGAACATGTTTGGATGTTCCAGGTCTAAATGACGCAATGATGGGGCCTACACAGTAAAAAAAAATGATAATAACAAAATTATACAACGCTGTTTACCATATGAGCCACACAGTAATCGTTCAAACAGTCTAAACAAGTGTTTAGATATTAAGCAACAAAGTTAATTTCCAATATCTGATCTTCATTAACCTAGACCTGATTGTTTAAACGGTTAAACAAACACTGCAGGGCTCATATAAGAAAACAGCGCCGCATAAAATCTTAAACAGCATTTTTACTGTGTAATACACAGGCGCGGATCCAGGAGGGGGCAGAGCCGGCCCCGGCCCCCTATTTTTTGACAACCTGCGGAAAAAAGTGTACTCTTTATTTTGATAGAAAGTAAAAACGGAAAGAAAGTAAGAAGAGGTATTATACCCATGATGTGTAATTTAAAGCCTGGTAACGTCCGGCCCAACCCCGAAAGGAAACAAGAAAAAGGTGAGGGGAAGAATTGGAAAATAGACTTTATATAAAAAATTTTGCTCGCGCTTCGCGCTCGCATTGCCTGTGTAATGAATCCCATTTAAGAGGATTAAATGACACTTCATATATCCAGTTCTGAAATCAATTTGCACACAATATTTTAGCTCGAACATCAAGCTTTCATTATTTTGTTTGATTTACACAAATTGTTATATCAAAATATTCAGCTCGCGCTGCGCGCTCGCATTGTTTGATGTATGAGATACCTATCCTTTTTGGAAATTCTTTCCAAAATTTGTCTAAATGCTCCTTTATTATGTCAGTATATCAAAAAAATTAAGCTCGTGCTTCGATCTCGCATTTAATTGTTTGAGACACACAGCTTTTTCTTTATAAGAATGAGCTTAGACTGTCCAGTTTTCAGGTCGGAATATCAAAAAAAAAATTAGCTCGCGCTTCGCACTCTCATTATTTAATTGGTGATACTTGTATCCTCTTCATTAATCACTAAAAACAGTCCTAATTGGGTCCCTTCTCACGTTACTATATTAAAGTTTCAGCTCGCAATTCGCGCTCGCATTGTTTAGTTGGATTCTTATCTTTGTTCATGATTATAAAAACTGCTCAGAATCTTCATATTCTAAGGACATAAAATATCAAATAATTTTAACTCGCGCTTCGCGCTGGCATCATATATTAAGACCACATGAGATACCTTATCTTGTTTATAACAATAAAAACTAACATATACTTAAAACTTCAGTCTTAAGTTAGGACTATACCCCCTGAAAGACCAACCCAAAAATCAGATTATAGCGGCCAATCGGGAAAATTTTGATGAAAATATTTTTCGGCACCCCCCTATTTGCGAAAGCTGGATCCGCCCCTGATACATCATGCATTATATTCAATTTTTAAGAAAACAGGAAATATCAAATGATCCTTCATACGACCATTGAAATACAATGAAATGACGATAGCAGCTCTATGTGGTAAATGTAGATAATAGATTATAAATACCAATAGCACTATTATTTTCTAAAAAATTATATGAAATACAACTCAGTTTGTTATGCCTAAAGAAGGTCGAGGGTCGTTTGCAGTGTAAAATGACAACGTTGATTCAATCTCTAAGTCGTCATCAATCAACATGATATAACATGGTAAAAATAAGTTTTATAGTAGATTTTCAGTGTCATTTGGTGATATATGATGTGAGAGAACTTCCAAAAGGGGGGGGGGCTCCATACAATCAATTAATCTTCTGTACCACCTCATTTTAAAGTTAATCATAACATCTGGGAGAAACTATTTGCTCGGCAATGGCCGGTAAGTATTATTCAATACAAGGTAAGGGAGACAAGAGAATATAAACTCTGAAAGATCTTTGAACAACATCTGCTAAAAATACTGGCTTTAAGATCAATTAACAACTATCACTCAGAAAAAAATTAGAACTTATCTCCAGTATCAGTTTGGAAATGATTAGCCATGTAGAGATAAAGACCTCAAGATCAATATTCAACAATGATAGTATTTTCATTAAAAAAACCCTAACCTTTCTACAACTTCAAGGAAACCTGCGTAAGAAAACTAGCTTGACTCCTGCTATTGAAAGAAAGGAATTGATAGGGCATCTTAAACATGCTAAAAAGACCATCATCCTGTATATTTAACAGTTTAAATCAGCTTCAAGCATAAGCTAGGCTTTCTGTAGTATGAAGACACACATAATGAAAAAAAAATCCACTGCAGGGATCCGCATTAATCACCATTCATCCATGGTAAACAGATGAAAACTTATGTTGTGCCCATACGAAAGATACATAAGTATTAAAAAAAAATCTTTACCATAAAAGAAGAGTGAACACTTTTATCTAAAAAAGATAAATATATTTCTACAGTATCATTTCATCTTAATCGCCAAAGGAAACAAAATTGGCCCCTACACGTGGAAATATGTTTTTTACATCACAAAGACTACCTTTTAGGAAAACCTTGTAATTCAACTCAAAAATTATTTTAGAAGTATTTTTTGTATGAGATACACATCTACAGTTGAAAAAAAATCTACAATTATCAAAACCTAACACCGCCTATAGGAACAACCCAAAAATAGCTTCACTGGGTTGTGTTTGTTTACTGAGGAAATAAAAATGGCAGAACCATATTGATTCAAACGAAATCGTTCAATCAAGTGACCTTAATTCTGTAGCATTTCACTTCGAATATCAAATACCTTTTGTTTTTCATTTTTTTTCAATGAAATTTGTTGGGGACTCTTCTGAGAAAATGAAAAGCATACACTAAATTAAATACATTTAGACCAGCAAAACTAAAAATAATCATACATTTATAAATTTTGGTTGAAAACACAATTTGCGTTGACTTTGTACACAAAACCACGTTTTTGAGCAATTTTTTGTCTGACAAGCACTTACATAATGTTGCGTAATTTCGGAACCACTTACCCGGGTGACGCAAAATTGGTCTCGATCAAAAGTTGCGCAAGACTTGAAAGTAAAAAGTCAGCGAGCGGCGCAGTCAAAAAAAAAATCGCGCGGCAAAAATATCGCGCGACTCGTTGAGGGGCGGCCTCCGATCGAGCCCCCCCCCCCCGGCCTAGATAGGGTTAAGAGCGACTGGTGATCCTGTCTTGCGGTAAATGGTACACACCATTGACGATGATCATCAGTCGTCGCTCTTAAAGTGATTGGTTAACATTGGTTTGACTTTTAAAAAATCTGAGCTAGAAGGTCACACTTGTCACCTGTGTCTGTGATAATTATGTTCCAAAAATGAAGCCCAGAAAAAATTGCGTTCGAAAATGATTATTTAGTGCTTCAAAAATTGAAATATAAAGTGACCGGAAACACCATCTTAATTTCATCCCATACACTTATGTGTACTATTTAGGTGTCTATAAGACGCCTATTTACAAAATCGGGGTTTGCCTTGTAGTTTTAGCTTTTCATTCTCAATAATGGTTGTTATCAGGGTTTATTAGTTCTAATACATGCACTTGTACACATGTTTCATATTGGTTTGAGAATTTTTTAAATCGGCTGCTCACAAAGTTAAACAATACCTTTAACTTACGAACAGCTTTACGAAACGGCCCCTCAGGCTTAGAAATGATTTTTTTTTTTAGATTTACATACAAACACAAATTGGGGTCTAATACCGCAGCTTGCAATCTGAACTGCGGCCTTTCTCCAAACGGGGGTTTGACGTAATTCATTCTTCCCTGAACACGTGGAATTCCATTATTTCAACATTCTGTGGTTCAGGCAAGGAGGTCCTAATTGTAAAATTCATGAAAATTGAAATATTTTATAATTCGAACAATAAAAAACAAAATAAATAGTACGTGAGTGAGTGCCACCATCAACTCTCCCATTTGCATATCACTGAGATGAGCATAGAACCTTTTTGTGAAAAATAAGCAAAACTTTAAAATTTCATAATTTTTTTTTATTTTACATCCGACTTTGATGAAGTTTTCAGCATTATTCATGTTTGATTTTCTCTATTCATTTAAATCAACTGTTTTCTGTGGTGGACTTGACCTTTAAAGTCTTCTGTCTAAAATATAGCCAAGCCTAAATGATTCGCCATTGATTGGACATTTGCATCGAGCCGGTATCCGTAATGAAAAGATGCTCATGGCGCAGTAAATAAAATGAAATAAAAAGAGGGATGCTCTTCGGTCTTCATCACCCCACTCCCTTTTTATTCCTTGAATAATGAGAAGTCACTCCACCCCCTCCCCCGCCCTGTGGCAACGCCTGTCATTCCCAGGGTCTACTCGGTTGATTTCCTTTCGTTTTATTAATGCACGCTGCTTTTGTATCGTTCATCATCAAATAGGTAATGTATTAAAGTAAACAAACAAAAATATCGTAAAGGGAGTGTACAAAAAGGCAAAAGCAATTATTTTATTACTTTTCTTGAAATAGTTGTGTTTGATTGTTCACTTTACCTCAATTTATTCAATCATTATTCCATTATTTCGGATTTATTTCAATTAAATCGATTTTTATTTGATTTGATTTTATCTTATTTCATTTAATTCATTTCATTTCATTTTATTTTATTTCATATTATCTTTCTTTTTATTTGATTTGATTTCGTTTCATTTGATTTGATTTCATTAAATTTCATATTATTTCATTTCATTTTTAATTTATTTTATTTCATTTCATTTATTTCATGTTATCTTATTTTATTTTTTATTTCATTTAATTTTATTTTATTTAATTTTATTTCATTTTATTTTGTCATATTTCATTTTATTTATATTTTATTTCATTTTTTTTTCATTTTATTTCATTGAATTCAGTCAAATTATTTTTTCCCCTTTATAACCGATAACCGTTCGGGTTAGTTGCAGCTGAATATGAGCTCCCAGTCGTAATTTTACCTATTTTTGTATATGGGATTTGTAATTTTATTTATTTTTTTATCTTAAAGAAATAAAGGGAACAGGAAAATTCCGTTCAAACATAAACTTATTTCAAAGTTATTAGAATCATTAACATCATGAAATTAAAAATTTAGATATAATAGGCTAAATTCTAAACAAATCCAGTTAATCTTTGGATCTTTATTGGTACAACTTTTCACCTTTTCAGATTGGGAACCAATTCAAAGAATCTTTTAATAATTTTTATTCTTCACGGTAATATAAGGCCTACTTTTCAGTGACCCATGTGCTAATTTTATCGTTTTATCTCATGCAAATATTGTCGTGTCTGGTGGGTTTTTTTTTACTGTTCGAATGTACTTTACCTTTATCCTGTGAAAATCCTACCTTGCAAACATAGCAATCACGATAATGATGGATGTCAAATAACGGCCAGGGTTGCAGGGGGTAGTTGGGGAGGGACACGTGTATAGGCCTACAGATGTGTGGATTTTGTCCATGCCCCCACCCCTCCCCCCCCCAAAAATCAGATCAGAAAAAAAGAAGTTAAAGGAAAGGAGTTAAATATGATGTCATTGTCGAAATAATTATGTCAAACTATATCAAAAAGTAGATTTTTGTACATGTGGGCCTATGTAAAAAGTGAACATTTTTGGTCGCTCTCCTCGCTTGTTCGCGGGTTATTTAGAAATTCTACGCCATACGCCATGTCTTGCCCTTCATGATTTTGGTTCGTTACACTATTGGGGAGGGGCATATGTACATTTTCATGAAGGAAAGGCAGGAAGAAGAAAGTGATTTAAAAAAAAAGATTGCCTGCATGTGAGTTATTTAAGAATTTACCATAATTTCCGATTAACATAAATCAAAGTCATATTGGCCCTGCTTCTTTTTCACCCCCATAAAAATAACCGCGCCTCTCCTGCTGAAGGTAATCAGGGGGGGGGGGGTCTAGGGAGGGCGGGATGGCTTGGGGTACGAGCTGTCTTGTTCGTGGAACTTCATGTTAATTGAGAAAACACTTCACGTAGGTGGTAATACCCCCCTCCCCTGTTTGCTCGGAAATTTTGGGTTTTTTAAGCGCCCATCCCTTTTTCTTCAATTTCAATTCAATTTAAATTTCATTTTATTTCATTTTCAACAGAACAAACAAAAGTGGTCGAAATAATTACAATGAACTTATACAGACAGTAAATAAATTGAGGCATGAAATATATGACATTTTTCCATGAGGAATACAAAACAAAGTATTATATATAAGCATAATATCACAAACATTATAAAATAAAATTCTAGAGTCAAAAGGGGCCTAAGCTTTCGATCCTAGCAGAATCTTCTTCGGAGGCAAAATGACCAAAATAAAATTCTGAGAAAATGGAGGGATCCGCTAAAAAGCAGTGCTTGTATTGCGTGGAGCCCTCTAAATAATTATTGTAGAATTGCCTATGAAGACGGACACAGAGATGACAAAATAGAGAACAGCTGGGGCCCGTTGCAGAAAGAGTTGCAATCAATCGCAACTCTAAAAATCATTGATTTTCAACCAATCAACAGCGCGCATTTGGGACTTACGATCGATTTTTTTTACTTGCGTTTAAACGCAACTCTTTCTGCAACGGGCCCCAGAACAAAAACAAAGAACGAGGAAAAAAATGGATATACACGAGGGATATAAAAATAAAAGAGAAAAGAGATAAAGAAAGATAATAGGGCAGGACTTCAACGCGCGGATAATAAAAGAAAATAAGTTAAGCAGGCATGAAATGGGAAATTTAATAATATGATTATTATTCAAAATTGAGGAAATGATGACCTGTATGATTTCAGAAAATTATTTCGAGTTTCTTTTTAAAAGAACAGAGGGGTGGGCTTTTAATGATAATTATCTTCACGAAAGGAGTATCAGGATCTCGGGCCATCATACATAAAGGTTTTCTTTAGCTAACATTGTTCTAAAAAGAGGTAAATGAAACTCGTTAGACTGGCTCGTAGGATAATGATGAAATGAACGATTTTGAGAAAACATTGAATCAAATACGCGAGGACGTGAATTGTTATATTTATACATAAATGGGCCTAAGTGAAACACATATAGATTATTTATTTTTAGCAGCGTGTTGTCAGCAAACAATGGGTCTGTGAAATGAAGAATGTTTCAGATTCAGATGGCCCTGGGAAGCGGGGTGCTCTCGCAACACCCCCGGATTTTAAACGCTCCGGTATCATTAGGCGCCTAGTTAACAGATAGGGGATGGTCACATTTTTTTTTTTTGGGGGGGGGAAGAGTTTGATGCAGATGACCTTCATTTTGGAGTAAATGCAATGAAAACCTGCTTGTCTGCCCCTGTTACACCCACAAATGTAATAATCGCCCACAAATGTAATAACGCCCACAAATGTAATAACACTTTACCCACAAATGTAATAACGCCCACAAATGTAATAACACTTTACCCACAAATGTAATAATTTTTGATCGCCCACAAATGTAATAACACTTTACCCACAAATGTAATAACGCCCACAAATGTAATAACACTTTACCCACAAATGTAATAATGCACTTTACCCACAAATGTAATAATGACTTTACCTACAAATGTAATAAATTTGAAGTTATTTTTGGCGAATTCGTTCTAAACTAATATCCTATAGTAATGCGTTAATAAAGCACAAAAGTTCAAAGTCTTTTTTCCAGACCCGGTTAATGAAATATTACAGTACAAGTCCAAGTCTTTTTCCAGACCCGGTTTTTAAAAATAATAATATACGTCCAAAGTCTTTTTACCGGATCCGGTTGTTTCAAAATTATAATATACGTCCAATGTCTTTTTTCCAGACCCGGTTAATTCAAAAATTATAATGCAAGTCCAAAGTCTTTTTTTCAGACCCGGTCGTTTCAAAAGTTATAATATACGTCGGTGAGGGGTAAAGAAGACACTCTAAGCCCAAGCATTTTAAGTGGGTTTAATTTTGAAGATTAGTCTCAGCTGTCAATTTTTTTTAATATTTCTTTATCTTTTAAATAACCGGGTCCAAACGAAAGACTAAGCATAATACTCGTATTATTCCACAACAATAAGAATTTGAGTCTTTTGTTTTTAGGATTGCTTAAATCATTTTTAAATCACCGGGTCTGGAATAAAGACAACGCTCTAAACGTGTGCTTTTCTACATGCATGGTCTTAATTTGGAGGATTGTTGGTTCTTAGATTCGTTGTTGGGGGTTGAGTTTTATTGATTTTTTTATTCCTGAATTAATTATGTCTGGAGGAAAGTCGATCTTCGATAATCAGTCTTCATGTTGTTCCACAGTAATTAGATTATTGGATATTCGTTTTAGAATATTTGTAAAAACTATTTTATTTTTCAAATAGAAACCAAGTCTGGAGAAAGGATGTCTGCTTTACCCACGCGTTATTACAATGTTTTGTAGGGGTAGTAGTATTATTTTTAAAAAAGACATATTTTTACTGGGTGAAACTTTGGAAATTTGGTCTTAGATTCGAAGTTTTTCAGTTACTTTTTTTAATAGCCGGGTCTGGAGGAAAGAGTACGTTTTAAACCTCGTGTTATTCCACGAGAATAAGAATATAAGGTCTTATGTTTGAAGATTTTTTTTTCGTAACTGTTTTAGGTCTGGAATAAAGACAACACTCTAAACCTCTTTTAAAACAGATTCTTAGGTTGAAGGTTTGTTTGGTCTTAAACTTTGATTTTTTTTAATTCTTATTATTAGCGTTTTTTAAGAAAAAATGGTCGGGCTGAAAGACTACGCTATATATCCAGCATTAATAAGATTATGGGGTCTTTATACTGTTTTAAACTGTTATTCATAGTGTTTAAATAACAGGTAACCGGGTCTGGAGAAAAGACTACGCTTGATTCTCAATTTACTCTTAGTGCATATATTCACAATATACACCGTATAAGTTGAAACAACAACAAAGACATTTATTCCACCAGTTTTAATTATCTGGGTCTGGAGAAAAGACTAAGCTCGATTCCCATTTTTTCCACAGGAATATCATTATCGTATCTTAGTTTGGACTTATATTATAAATTTTGAAATAACTGGGTCAGGAAAGAGACTTTGCACTTATTAAAATTCTTGAAACAACGGGTCTGGAAAAAAGACTTTGGGTTTATATTATAATTTTTGAAACAACCGGGTCTGGAAAAAAGACTTTGGATTTATATCACAATTTTTTAAACAACCGGGTCTGGAAAAAAAGACTTTGGACTTTTATTATATTTTTTTAAACAAACGGGTCTGGAAAAAAGACTTGGGATTTATATTATAATTTTTGAAACAACCGGGTCTGGAAAAAAGACTTTGGATTTATATCACAATTTTTAAACAACCGGGTCTGGAAAAAAGACTTTGGATTTATATTATAATTTTTGAAACAACCGGGTCTGGAAGAAAGACTTTGGACTTGTACTTTGATGTTTTATTAACCCGGTCTGAAAAAAAGACTTTGCACTTTTGTGCTATATGATTACTATAGGATTTTAGTTTAGAACGGATTCGCCAAAAATCCCTTCAAATTTATTACATTTGTGGGTAAAGTCATTATTACATTTGTGGGCGATCAAAAATTATTACATTTGTGGGTAAAGTGTTATTACATTTGTGGGCGTTATTACATTTGTGGGTAAAGTGTTATTACATTTGTGGGCGTTATTACATTTGTGGGCGTTATTACATTTGTGGGTGCAACAGCCCCCCAACAAAAATATCGGTCCCAAGCCCCTGGATAGGGAGGGGCGGTGTAAGAGGGGCAGAGGAAATGTTTTCCTCTCACTTGTGCTTTGCAAAGTGGTGATGACAAAATGGCTTAGATTTTTTGGGGCCTATGTTAAATAAAAGAAAATATGGTAGACAGGTAGAGGAGCGGGATATCGGGAGAGAGAGAGAAAGAAGGGGGGGGGGGGGTAGGAAAACGACAATGTTAAAGACATAAAAGATTATTGAGAACTCCCAATATAGATATACAGCACATGAAACTAATTATTTATAGGGGGGGATATTACTATTATCTTAATATTATTATAAAAAAACTTTTAAAAAAGGAAAGAAAGAAAAGAAAAACATTGAGCTTTGTAGTATAAATATGAAATGTCATTGAATACAAGATAGATGGATGTTTTGATAAAGAAACGAAGCGAATCCGCCGATATATATACTCAACGTCCATCGTCTTTATGTAGATCTGTGCTTTCATAGTTGACTTTATGTAGGACACATCAATGAACTCTTTTTATCTCTTATTTGTTTTTCCTTCATAGTTGACTAAATGTTCAAACGCCTACTTAAAGGGATGGTCCGGGCTGAAAATAAGATCTAAGTAAATGAAGTAAAATTCACAATTTATTGAAAGAAATCTCAAGATCTCACCTTCTGATTTTTAGTTTCATGGTAGAAACTTTCTGCGACGACATCGTACGCCGCTCTTACGGGGTCGTCGAATGTTTGGATACAGTCGCTTCTTTTAGACAATGCTATCCTAGACGTCATTTTTTTTCCTTTCTTTACAGAGCAAATGTTGAAGGAGGTCTGTTCGCATTAAATTCCACGATGTCGTATGAAACACATCCTTGACGATTGTGACCATAGATGAGTAAGTCATTGCTTATTGACAAAACAGGTTTGGAGCCAGTGGGTTATAAGGCATGGGGGGGGGCACCAGCACAAAGGGCGCGCGAGGCGCCCTAATTTTCCAGGTATGCTCAGCTGACCTTTTTAAGGATCTTAAGCTGTGCCAAATGAATATGTATCTCACTGATCAAATAATGCGAGCAAGAGCTGAAATGTTTTTATATTCAGACCCGTAAAAGGGAAATATATAATCATTTTTTTAAAAAAATCATGATACGTACCTGTCTCATTAAACAAACAATGTGAGCGCGAAGCGCAAGCTGAAATTTTGGTATATTTAAACCCAAATGGGGAAATTTTAAGGCCTAACCTCACCATTGTGTTGATTTTTCTTTGAATTACAACTAAACACATGAAGCACTTTTTGTTGTCATTGTAATCATGAATAATGATACGTATCTCATTAATCAAAATAATACTGAGAGCGCGAAGCGCGAGCTGATAAAAAACCCTCAGACTTGAAGATATGCGTTCTAAGACTTCTTTTTTTAGGAATTCCCTAAGACCATACGTATTTCACTAACCAAATTATGATATTTTGGATGATTTAAGACCAGAAACATTGATATTTGAAAGACTGTTTATGAACTCCTGAAGAGCAGACATATCTCACCAATCCACGAATGCGAACGTAAGCACTGACTGGAAATGTTTTATATTCAGACCTTAAAAGGCGCAATCACTTTAAAGGGATGATTCAGGCTGGATATATCTATATCTCAATAAATTTAAAAAAAAGCAAATGCTGAAAATTCGATCAAAATCGTATAACAAATAACGAAGTTATTGAATTTCAAAGATTTGCATTATTCCGGTGAAACAGTTTAAAGCATGCCGCCATGAATATTCATTAGGTAAGCTGATGGTGTCATATTCCCTGCTTGTTCTTTTGCATAAATTTTATTATATGAAATTAGGTTTATTCAGTAATTTTCTACCAAGAACCAAACCAATTGGCTTGACAACTGATTAAGTGCATCAATTATTGCCGCAACTTATTTCATAACAATGGAGACACATGTATGAAAAAAATGAAACATTTATGATTTCATGTAATCACATAAGAAAAAGCCAAATGGGGAAGTGACATCATCGGCCCACCTGTTTTCACAAAATATTGATAAACTTTAAAATTCATCAACTTCGTTATTTTTTCCGATTTTGATGAAATTGTGAATTTTACTTCATTTACTTAGATCTTATTTTCAGCCCGGACCATCCCTTTAAGTAGGCGTTTGAACATTTAGTCAACTATGAAGGAAAAACAAATAAGAGATAAAAAGAGTTCATTGATGTGTCCTACATAAAGTCAACTATGAAAGCACAGATCTACATAAAGACGATGGACGTTGAGTATATATATCGGCGGATTCGCTTCGTTTCTTTATCAAAACATCCATCTATCTTGTATTCAATGACATTTCATATTTATACTACAAAGCTCAATGTTTTTCTTTTCTTTCTTTCCTTTTTTAAAAGTTTTTTTTTATAATGATCAATCGCATTAGGAAACACAATTTATGCCACATATATCTCGGTGTGTAGTTGAAAACATAGAATCAAGAAGCGATAATAAATCGTCAATCGAGCTTGTAAACTTGATCGATAGACGTGATCGATAAGGGATAGTGAGTCCTTTTTTATTGGTTTGATGAATGGTACTGCCAGGTAGATGATGCTTGAGTGAATCTGAAGCAGAAAAAAAACAGATCGAAATAAAAGGTTTCTCGAGGTTATCGATTTTTCACTTCCGCTATTGTGCAAGAATCATGATAATTAGAGATTCCATCCATCGGATTTGAATACTAAGATAACAAATTCATAGTAAAAATATGGAATGAATGTGAGTAATATTTTTTTTTAATAGTGAATTGAATATTTTTTTTTAATAGTGAATTGAATCATTCCTTTATGAATTTTTGTCCGGTTATGTGGTTCAATAGCCCCCCCCCAAAAAAAAAAAAGAGGAAAGAAAATATACGCCTTAGTCATTTTGATGGGTCTGACGCATTTACTGTCCTCTTCAGTCCGTCGTACGCCGCTATATTGTTAAACGGGTAATCCAGGCTGAAAATATTATGATTTGAAATATTAACTTAATCGGACAAGGAATAACAAACCGGTAGAAAAATTTCGTAAAATTTGAATGGTGATTCCAGTGAAAAATAAAGCTAATGACGAATATTTAGCACGTGTGAAACCAAACTAGAACATGATTAGAATCACGAACGCTATATATAATTCACAGTCACGATTACAATATAGCAATCATCATTACAAAGGCCCAAAAGTCCTGGCGTTTTAAAGATTTTGCATTGTTCCGGTGAAACAGTTCTAGGCATCTCTTCATGGATATTCAATGAGCAAACTGATGATGTCATGTCCTCACTTGTTGTTTTGTATTTTAGTATATGGCATTAGGTTTATTCAAATTTTCCTTCAAAGAACCAAAAATGTTAGAATAACAACTGAATAAGTGCATTTAGATATTCATGGCTGCAACTTTTTTTCATGACAAGGGATACATTTCACTCACACATGTATGAAAAAAAATTATGATTTCTGGTAACATATGAAAAAGGAAAGTGGGGGTGTCATATCATCAGTCCATCTAATGAATATTCATGACGACGTGCATATATTAAACTGTTTTCACAATTATTGCAAAACTATTCAATAGCTTGCTATTTGTTATCAGATTTTAATGAAATTTTCATCATTTGCTTTGTGAATTTTACTCTATTTTGATTTAAATATTTTCCACCCTTTTCCGGCCGTCGAGCTCCTGTCTCAGCTCACCACTTTAAGCTGTTTTCTTTTGGAATAAAAAAAATGAAACATGTATATGTCTAGAGGCCTTTTTACATGTGAATCATCATCGTAATGATGATTGCAATCGTCTTTGGAACGCTTTGGGATCATCGGACCTTTCACACGTAAAATTCGTACCGACGGTAATTTGAGTGAAACTAACTGTAATTCACCTCCAGAGTAGAATTTGAATTCGGGATTGTGATTAGCGTTCGTGATTCTAGTTTGGTTTCATGCACACGTAATAACAATTCATTATTAGCCTTAATTTTCGCTGGAATCATTAACCATGCAAATTACGATTTTTTTTACCGTGTGAAGCGCCGTGGTGTAGCGGTTCTGATGCTCGCCTTGTAATCAGAGGGTCGTGTGTTCATGGTTTAGCGTCCTTTGGCAAGGCGTCAATCCACACTTTGCCACTCTCACCCAGGTGATAATTAGTCTGCTGGGCAAACCCTTCACTCGAAATAAGGGTCTGAATGTGCAGCCTAGTACTCATGCCTTGTGTACTGAAGGCGGAACAGCAAGTTTTGTATGTGCTAGTCTTTGCGTGGAGGCACACTTGTTGATCAAAGTTCCAATGAGGGTCTGTGCCTGCAGACTAGGTGATAATTGGGTACATCATTGTGGTTGGTTTAGCAAGTTTGCGCCTAAAAGGCTGCTTGAAATCCAGTGACCGGGTAATAATAATTGTGAATAAATAATTATTCAATCTTTATTGCAACCGTATACAAGGTTGGATTATGTACAATTATGTACAAATAAAAATGGTGGACAGTTATAAATTTCATATCTTACAATGATTGATAATTTATATATTAAAATTGAATACACATCATATTAAAGAGTATCTTAAAATATCTAAAGTTGAAAAATATAATTATTTGTACATTTAAAAGGAGAAACACATACACAGTCATACATAAAATCAAGAAATACTGTCTTAAATTGCACGCACATAATAATGCCATTAACTCAGTCCAGACCAAAACAAGAATCAGTAACAAAACATAAATTACCATTGCAAATTATATAAGCACCAGGGAATAAAATTATTTTTATACCTATTGGTTTTACACTTAGGTAAGTCAAGATCATTGGTTTTCTCAGTGCGTACATATCTGGTTTCACGTTTGAATATTCGTAGATTGATAAAGCGCTATATAAATGCCAATCATTAGACGATGATGCGATTGACGGAGTGTTGTGGAGAAGCCAAAGAATCGCACATAATCTGCTTTGAGATGGTCAGTCAGTATGCCATTACAATGAGGGAAAATCAATACAACGTCGGATGCATTATAAAGAGCGACCTCATCGCCAGGAAGGGGAAATTTTCCCCGACAAAAAGTCTATTGTAAAAATAGCAGAAAAATAATGAAAAATATTGGCGAAGGTTTGAGAAAAATTCAACAAGGAATTAAAAAAAAGATAATGGAATTTTAAGTATTTGATTTGTGACGTCACATGCGAGCAGCTTCCTACATTATCGTAAAGTAAAAAGCAATGAAATATAATTTTCTCAGAAAATTGAAAATGGTTTTTATTGTACCCACGCTCCTAAAAAGAAACTAAGAAACAAGTCATCACGAACCATAAAAACTTAAATTCGTGAATTTTATATCATATAAAATAATGTGGGGCAGCTGCTCGTTAATGACGTCACAATTAAAAAAATGAAATTCTAACAACTTTTTAAAAAATCTTTCATGGATTTTTCTCAAACCTTCACCCGTGCTAATTTTACCATTTTTTTTCGTCGCGGTGAACTTTCCTTCTAAAATCCACGACATTTTGCTCAACGAAAATTTATGATGTACAGTTGCGCTCAAAAGTTTGTGTGAACCCCAACACAAAATACACCCTGCGATTGACCATTGACCAGTCTTTCAAAACTACCTTTTTTTGGAAAGTCGATGTTTTTGATACCCTTGATAAGAGTGCACGCGCGGCCCGCGTCCAAAACTGAAAAACCCCACCCCTTTGAATGCGTTTTTCTGTTCATGCGTGTGTACAGCAATATATTTGACTCCCACCCCCCGCCGCTCCCCCCTGGGGTGTTGAATGTAGACAGCAACGCTACAGCCGAGAGAAACGATTTTTGCTGAATGCAATATTTTATCACCTGGGCCCTGTTGTACAAAGAGTTACGATTGATCCGATCAATCGCAACTAAGCGCCTTGAGCACCTAACAAGGTGGATATGTGCGCAATATAAATACCCTATATTATCATTATTAACTATGGACGGCCAGCAACGTCAACATCTATTATGCATGTTTGTTCAAAATATTTTATAGCTGTGATGTATATTCATGCATTCATTGTTTTCTT
The DNA here is from genome assembly GCF_018143015.1 of Lytechinus variegatus. Taxonomy (NCBI): domain Eukaryota; kingdom Metazoa; phylum Echinodermata; class Echinoidea; order Temnopleuroida; family Toxopneustidae; genus Lytechinus; species Lytechinus variegatus. The sequence goes on along the minus strand of NC_054748.1, from coordinate 25,730,096 downwards.
GAAAATTCACTGCGCTTCTCTTTGCATAAAAAGGACATTGTGCATTTTTTTCGTAGAAAAAATTATGACACTAATGGATTTCCATAGAGTTACGATTGATCGGATCAAACGTAAATCTTTGTGCAACAGGGCCCAGAATTCACACTTAAATTGTGAGTAAATTAAAACATGGCAGAACTTTATAATGTTTCTGGACGGGTCACTAACTCGTGAGCACAACGTGACTGTACATGAATTGGGTTTTCTGTGGATTTGATCCGGCGAAAATAATTGCCCATTTAAGGAAAATCTGTGAATATGTCCCCATTGATAGAAACATAAACCAACTAAACTTTGATCATAATCAGTATCCTCACGGCCGTATTCACAATGCCATATCGCCCTAAATAATAAATAATTGATAAAAGTACAAAATTAATGTACCAACATTAAAACAGACCAAAATATAATAAACTTAATATCTCTACAGAGTTGGATGTTTATATCCTTTTCGAGGATATATTTTCTGTTCAATATAAAGGACAAGCATGACAGGGGAAGCAATAAATAGAAAAAAAGGTCTCAAAACCAATTACGAGATGAGACAGTTTGAAAAGACTTGATTTATATCGTCAAATTTGCAATGTTGTTTAAAATGGCAGCATTAGGAGTCCTCGACATGTATAGGCCTATTATAATTATGTTTTGAACCTAAAAAGTCATAGTTACTCTATTATAGTTACATGTAGCTGCTCGTTAAATGCATGGAGTGGATTTTGTTTTCATGGAATTTCGTGAAATTCACTATTTAGAATGTTCAAGTACAAGTGCAAACTTGGCAGATTCAATGATTCGATTGAAATATCAGATTTTCAAAGATATTGAACACATTATTTTGTTTGAGCGTTTACGAATATACTTGTAGGTCTGTTTCCACAAAATCTATTTTATAAAGTTTTTTAACATTACTTATATTCTGGTCAGTGGGGGGCGTTGTGGTCTAGTGGTTACGAATCTCGTCTTTCAATGAGAAGGACGTGGGTTCGAATCCCAGCCACTCGCTGTTTTCCTTCAGCAAGAAATTAATCCACAATGTGCTACACTCAACCCGAGGTTAGGTGGGTACCGCAGGATTAATTCCTGAATGCACCAAGCGCCTTTAGCAGCTGGAGCTACATCCGGGCTACTACATAGTGCGCCACTGAATATGAAACTAGATAAATCGGCGCCTAATAAATGCTGTAATATCATTATCATTCCCTCCCAAGAGAGAGAGAGAGAGAGACAGACAGACAGAGAGTAGGATTATATAAAGAACAGAAAAGAAAAATAGAAGTGGGAGATTAAAACTGATTAAAAAGGAGAGGGGGTGGGGTGAGGAGAGAGAATGGGAGAAGGTGAAATGGGGAGGCGGCGGGATGGGGTGCATGCGGTTGTTGATTGAAATATTATTTTATCAATTAATCAATCGTAGATAATAATGAATACCAGTTATATAATAATATAAAGTATATGCGTTGGTATACTGGTTCATTCATTGACCATAACCGTGCTTGTTCATATGCACGTTTTAATAACAATACAAAACACAAAGCAATAATAATCCAAAGCTTTTTTCCCGCGCTACTCTACGAAGAGGGATTCAGGAAATTTGGAGATGTGGAATAATACGAACTATTGCCCTCAAGCGGTTTCTTGATGTATACATCGAGTAATGAAGCATGGAGTTTACACAGCGCGCAACGTACGATAGCAATATATCAAACGGTGTATATTTATGATTATTATCCCCCTCGCTCGCTTGCCATTGTCGTGTTCGTGTAAGGAAAGCGCGCCGCCAGGAGATCGAGAATGAGGATAGTATACACCATTGAATTCCTACATCAGTGCACTTACTCATGCACCGAGTGAATGTATTCCTCTCACCAAAAGTGTAATATATATACTTGGGATATATACTTGACTATATGCTGCAGTGGATTTCCTGTTTGCTGTGCGGACACGACGGAGGCAATCCTTTGTTAGTTATGAACAAATAAAAACGAACACGCCTGCTTCCTATTTTGATTTCTCAAGTCTAATACGTGTACACACTACACAATGATACCAGTCAAACTCCTCTGCTACTCCGCGATAACGCTATGCTTCAACGGCGCTGTCCTGCGCCGGTACCTCCGGGAGGAACTACGCCTGGCGTTCCCATACACCTTCCTCGTGCTTCTGCCAACGATTGCCCAGCCATTTTGCCAGTTGTTTCTCGGTGGATTTTGCGGAGTAACGGTTTTTGCCGTAGCTTGTTATTACCTCTTTAGGAATTTACCGCAACAATGGCTGGATCCAAGAGGAAAAGCAATATTTGTTACAGGTAAGAATAATAATGCCATTCACTCATATTTGTTATCATAATGTCAATGCCATGGCCATGGAGCTATGGTCGTGTGTGATATTTATGATTATCAAGTTAGCCCGTATTTTTCCTGCCGTGGCTGGTCTAACTATAAACTGTAAGTTACATTTGATAAGTTTATCAGTGCCTTATTTTCTGTAATTATAGTATAGATATGAATCAGTACATGAATTATATGATTGAAGTCTACAACTACGTCTATATCTACATGATCTATGAAAAAATATTCGGCTATTCTGCTATTATTAGTTTATAGCATTCTTCTGTAACTTCCATCTTATTCCATCTAGTACATTGGACATTTATTGTGTCATTATGGTCATCATTTCTAGATCCAAAATGAAAAATATTCCTAAATGGGCCAGATTTTTTTTTTTTTTTTTTTTTTTTTGGGGGGGGGGGGGCGGTCACACCACATAGATGTGTTTTAGACTAATATCTTCTTCTGTGTAGTCTGCTTCCTTCAATCCCGAAATTTCTTGCAGAATCATTAAATAATTGAGACTATGATTTAGTGTCAAGTTTGTATGTTATTGGTTGATGTTGACTACCAGTAGGCCCTAAATAGACAATGATGCTTAATTTTATAGGGGCATGGGGAATACCATGATCATGAATATTACACTCTAAAAAATGAAGTGCTAATTCAGCTCTTAAAGAGCGTGTATAGTGACTGCACTTCGGAGTGCTGATTTTTCTCGTTCAAATTTGAACTAAACAAATCAGCACTCCGAAGTGCAGTCACTATACACGCTCTTTAAGAGCTGAATTAGCACTTCATTTTTTTTAGAGTGTATCTTGACTATACTGCACAATGTCACTGCTTCAGTGTTCTTTATATATAGCCCTTTACTTTATCAAAGAACAATGGTAAATAAGAAACATGAAACATGAAATGGTAAAAATATATTGTGATTGACGTGATGATTCAGGATCTAAATGCAATCTGTCATTACATTGTATAAATAATATGAAGTCATATTATGCTAACAATGTTCATTTCATTTAAGCATACAACTTGTTCATGAAACATGTACACGTATATGCTGTATAGTCAGAAGACAGTACGACACCTTGAAATTTAATCAACCTCTTCAAACTTCTGAAACTTAAAATGGTTATTCGCGCTGTCGACCATTTTTTTGCATTGAATACAATGATAGTACGACTAAATAGATATGTCATATAAGGCCTATTATAAGAGAATCAACTAAGTTTTATTCATATCACTTCCCTGTTCATAATAATGTTTCCAGCCTAGACAATGAATAATGATAAAGATGGTAATATTTCACAAATTCCTGATGTCCTGTCCGTCAAAGGCACGCCATCTCCCTTCTCCTCACTTAAATTATTTCGTTTGACAACCAAATATCATATATATGGCTATACATTATAAATAAATGTTATTTAAAAGGCCGATCTAGGGAACAAAATAGTAATATTCATGTCTCCAATATTCCATTCATGTATGTTTTATATTATGTCATTCATGAATGAAAAAAATACAGATAAAGTAATGAGTTTGTGTCATAATCGATTCTCCAATTTGAATGCATGATATCACCCGTGTCGTAGCCTATAGTATAATAGGCTGACGCAGCCACAATGGGTAGTCTTCGCCAGATCAGACGTATCGCTTACGTTCAGCATAACAGAGCAAAGACAATAACTGCACCCTCAGCCTAGATTATAGGCTACCCGTGTCGTTCATAAGGAACTAAGGAAAATTCCAAAACGTCACAATATTCTTATTTTACATCTGAATTTGATTAAACTTTAAGTTTGGCTTATTTAATTTTGATTAATTTATTCATACCAACATTCAAATGAGATGTGACTGGTCTTGACCTTTCACCTTTACCTTAGCGAACAAACAACTTTCTGACGGATGGCGCCATGATATTTTGATTGGAGGGAGGGGGGGGGGGGCGGCAAAATGACTTTAAGGTGGCGCCATCTTGTCTCACTTGAATGATAAGGACAGTGGATTAGGCCTATTTTCCTGTTTATTGTTGTTTTTGTTGTTGTTTTATTGTTTCTTAAGGTGCGTATCATTCAGATGTGAATGTTTACGTTTTATATTCACTTTTCTGTGCCTTTCTCAAGCCTTTTCTGATGCTCTTTTTGTTTTTGTTTTTTTTCTTCTTGAAAATCATAGGGTCCTCCATCCTTCCCCTTCCCAATGGCTCCATCCTAGCTGACATATCTAATTATAAATGGTCTGATCACTATAGACTATTCTGTTTGTAGACGAAGTGTGGGTTTGTGTATTGCACACCGACAGAGCTGCCTGAAAAACATACATTATATCATGTATATAGGCCTATCCATTGATTTGAAAGACCTATCGATTTTCCACGAGTACTTTTTCAGTTGCCATTGTGACGTTGTGTCCACTGCCCCCAGTCGAGTTTGGGGGAAATCCCCCTTTGACGCCAAGGGGAAGTCACGTGATTGCGACGCAGCGCTTCAGCTGTGATCGAACTTTAATCTTAAGAATGATTAAGTTTCTATATTTCTTGTTTTGTTATATCATGAGTCACTGTTTCAAGTTCAAAGTGAATCATATGAAATCATTGAATGTTATCTCTGGATTAATGAACAGCAGGTGGTTATTATTTTCTTCCATTTAATTAAAGTTTGAGAAAATCTGATTTTTTTTCAAAGGATGAATTAATTGTCGGAGACTCAGTACTTCATTTGGGCATGTTATATTATATTCAACATCTACAATTTAAAGGGATGCTCCGGGCTGAAGATATTTTTATTACAGTAAAAAGAGTACTAATTCACAGAGCAATATGATGAAAATTTCCTGAAAATCAGATAACAAATAACGAAGTTGTTGAATTTTTAAGATTTGCATTATTCTGGTAAAACAGTTTTAGGCTGATGATGTCATATCCCTACTTGTTCTTTTGTATTTTTATTATTTGAAATTAGGTTTATTCAATTGGATTGATAACTGATTAAGTGCATTAGTTATTTCATGCTGCAATTTATTTCATAAATAATGGAGACACATCGTTTACACATTAATGAAAAATTGAAGCAATTATGATTTCATGTAATAACATAAGAAAAAGGAAAATGGAGATGTGACATCATCAGCCCACCTAATGAAAATTCATGAAGCGAGCCTAGAACTGTATCACCGAAATAATGCAAATCTTTAAAATTCAATAAATTTGTTAGTTATCCGATTTTGACCAAATTTTCAGCATTTTGCTTTACGAATTTTACTATCGATATAAATATTTTCCTCCCGGAGCATCCCTTTAACTTTCTAAATCTATTATGTCCGGATCTGCGAAGAGCTCCAACTCCGTAAAAATATAGATAAATACAAAATAGAAGAATGCAGATATATTTCCCTTTTGGTATAAACCATTTCTAAAGCATTGATTGGTAGAAATTATCATAATGCAATGTTTGTATTCTTTACTTATTTCTTATCAAAAGTTTTGAATGGCCTGTTTTGAGAAAAAAAAACATTTTGAGTGAGGGTGGTAAATCAAATCAATAGCGAAATTCTAATTTTCACCATGAATCTGTTAAAAATTTGAGTGCGAAAAATACTATTTCACTATTAGAATTAATAATATTTTTTATCGAAAGTTTAGACATAACATATTTTATTGATTCCATACAATTTTCACTATCCATTGTATTCACATCAGTCCCCAATTACACCGAAAGTGTAGAACATTAATTAGTACCAGATTGGATTTACTGCGATGATTCTAAGAATAGTGCGCGAGTTATTAAAGGACAAGTCCACCCCAACAAAAACTTGATTTGAATAAAAAGAGAAAAATTCAACAAGCATAACACTGAAAATTTCATCAGAATCGGATGTAAAATAAGAAAATTATGAAATTTTAAACTTTCGCTTCATTTCATTATTTTTTCATTATGCACGTCACGATCGGTATGCAAATGAGGGAACTGACGACATCACTCACTCACTATTTCTTTTTATATTTCATTATATGAAATATGAAATATTTTGATTTTCTCGTCATTGTCATGTGAAATGAAGTTGCATTGCTTCCTGAACACGTGGAATTCCATTATTTTAAACATTTTGTGGTTCAGGTAAGGAGGTCCTAATCGTCTAATTCGTAAAATTTGAAATATTGTATAATTCAAACAATAAAAAACAAAAGAAATAGTGAGTGAGTGACATAATCGACTCTCTCATTTGGATGTAACTGGCTCGTTCATATTAACTATTTTGTTAAAAATAAGCGAAACTTTGAAATGTCATAACTTTATTATTTTACACCCGATTTTGATAAAATTTTCAGCATTGTACTTGTCTGATTTTTCTCTATTGATTCAAATCAACATTTTTTCTGAGGTGGACTTGACCTTTAACTAAACCAATATAGTTGGTATTATAGCTGTGAGGTATACATGTAGTATACCAGTAGATATCACACTTCATTATACTGGCATCAATTTTGCTACATGACAGCATTATGTAAAACTTTCAAATGTAGTTTAGTTTGAAGTGTGAAATTACTTACCATGTATACTGTGGACTAAAATAAGCTTGTGATTATTGATTTATGTCAATGATTTAATGAATTAGTGAATACCAGAAATGTAAGTAAGACAGTACGTAAGCCGACATTAAAATACACGATTGAGCATCCAAAACTAAATGAGTGATTGCCACGGCGGGAGATTGAATGAAGGTGTGTTTGTGTGTGGCTGTGTGATTGAATGGGTGTGTGAGTGGCTGTAGGGCAGTGAGCGCGTGACAGGGTGAGTGTGTTGTTGAATGAGTGGAAGTTTATAGTGAGTGTGCGTGTGTGTGTTTGAGTCAGTTTAATAAGTGAGTGGCTAGCTGAGCGGTTAAAGGGATGGTCCGGGCTGAAAGTATTTGTAGCCTAATACGTAGAGTAGAGTTCACTGAGCAAAATGCCGAAAATTTCATCAAAATCGGATAACAAATAACACAGTTATTGAATTTTAAAGTTAAGCAATATTTTGTGAAAACAGTCGTCATGAATATTCATTAGGTGGGCTGATGATGTCACATCTCCACTTGTTCTTTTGTATTTTATTGTATGAAATTAGGTTTATTCAAATTTTTTCCTCCAAGAACTAGAAAAAATGGATTTACAACTGATTTCGTGCATAAGATATTTATTGCTGCAACTTATTTCATTCTAAGGGAGACATTATTCGCGAAAGTCTGAAAAAAATGATGATTTTATATGTAATAATACAAGAAAACGGAAAGTGGGGATGTGACATCATCAGCCCACTTAATGAATATTCGTGACGACTTTTTTCACAAAATATTGCTAAACTTTGAACTTCAATATCTTTATTATTTGTGGCGTATCTAGGGGGGGGGGGCAATGGGGCACGTGTACCGGGCATCATTTTCAGGGGGGCGCAAAAAAAGGAAAACAAAAAATAAAGAGAAAAGGCGAAGGAATAAAGGCGCAGAAAAGGAACACCAACACTGAAGGTGATTAATACTCGACCTCCTATGCTATTACCATGCATGGTAATGTAGTTTTCAACACGTTTAGAAAATGAATCTTTCATGTCTTTACCCAGTGATGAATATTGGTGCAAGCTTTTGATTAGTGATATACTCATTCTCTTCAAGAATTCCAACAAACAGTCCTTAAAATATTCCTTTTTAAACGCAAATAACTTTTCATTTCTAGATGCGGGTTAGCATTTTGATATGTTAATCTTACATATAGGCCTATTTTCTCGCTTGATTGTCAAAGCTTTTCATCATGCTTTGATTTGATAAGGAAGATGCTAATCCTCTTCATTATTATTTTTTTACAACCAATCACTTCATGTGAGGATATATAAACAAATATTAGCTCGCGCTTCGCGTTCGTATGACACCGATGAGATACGTATCCTTGTCAAGAACTCCTATATACAAATTAGTCCTTATAATCCCCCCTTGGTTAGTTCATCCAAGATTTCAGCTCACCCCCCGTGCTTGCATTAATTGCTTCGTTCAAACATGGAGCTATTAACAGAGATAGATCTATGGTTCAAAGATACGCATCGTGGGATTATACCTCCTAAAATATCCCAATTTCAGGTCTAAATATCAATAATTGTAAGCTCGCATTACACGTTTAGATATGTATCATGTTAATGATAAAAAAAGTGCTTAGTATATTCAGTCTTATTATCTTAATACTGAAAAATAGGCTCGCGCTTCGCCCACCAGGTTCCACCGCGCCGGAACACTTTCAGTTTTTGGGGGGCAAAATCCCGAAGGGGGCACAATATTTTTGACAGCGTGAGATACCGAAGCGATCGAGCGGGAGAGGCTATGGGACCCCCCCCCCCACGGTAAGGATTTTGTGTAAAAATGGAGTATAAAAGTTGCGTTTCTAAGTGCATTCAAAAATAAATTTCTTGAGAATTAAACAGTCTTGGAGTTCTTTTTGCTCCTTCTGTTTCCTCTCTTCTGATCCAGCCTGGTGTTTCTTCATGCCCAGGGTCGCAGTTCCAGCAAATTACGAACCTTATTGCAAACGAAATTGTTTCAAACCAATGTAATATACATGTAGGCCTTTTAAAGACTTTAAGATGACAAACATGACCGTACGCAGTCGGGGGCCGCCGATCGAGAGGGCAAAATTCACAAATGATTCATCAAAAGTGTGCACGAAATCCTTCAATTTTATTCTAGAAAATGCAATAGCTCCCCCATCACAAATCCCCTCGCTCTTACGTTTCTTCGAAAACTTAGGTCTTGCAGCCCCACCCACTCCCGGGTTCTTTATTTTTTTATTTTTGCAAATGTCCATGAATAACAAAAGCTGGGATAAACCAGAGAACATAGCTGCCATCTCGATCTGATTAGTAACAGGTAATGGGAAGAAGTTTTGGAATCTAAAATACATAAGTGCTATATATGAGCTGAAATAGTATCAGACAAAACGCCTTCCAATCATGCCAATGAAAATGAATAGAGGAAAATACGGGGCTGTGAAAATATCTTAAGATTTTTTTATACATGTAGTAGAGCAGTACTGTAACGCTTATTTTTTTCTTTTATATTCTTTACATTTTTATTCATATCTCGGATAATATGAGTCCGGTCAAGAAGACACTTTCACAGATGATTTTATTTTTTACATGTCTAAACATTATCTCTAAGTTGCTTTCGAGTGGGATTCACCATTTTTACAAATCATAAATTATAATCCTCTACAAATGATCATTCTGAGTGTAATATTCTGATAACATGTCTATATTGAGTTGAAATGACCTTGGTATTTTCTTTAGGGCACTGAATTGTTATTATTATTTGTTTGGCGTCACCTGTGCGTGGGAGGCGAAAAGCGAACTGAATCACTATGATCCACAGGTCTCTCCTCCCGATAATGATGGGGGGGGGGGGTGCAGGTGGACCTCGACACCGGGGTTTCCCCCTACTCTTATACGAATAGTGCAGTGGGTTCTTAACGTGCAAAGGTGGTGACTTTCCTCTACACGGGGCCTCCATTTAACGTCCTATCCGAGGGACGGAGTGTTTTCCATTGAAACATAGCCTGCATCTATGAAACATGGGAGAGACGTTTACAAACAACGCACTGACCTCAGTCATCCGTCCAGGGTGGACTCGAACCTACGATCTTTGGTTCGACTTCGACGGGCAGACGCGTTGCCGACTGAGCCAACACCGCTCTCTTGTTATCACTGTATAAACTCAATTTATATTTAGTTGAAAATTAAATAATTGAAACAAGTTTCTCGAGATGTTATGGTGTCTGGGCTTGACAGCTATGACATAGATTCCATATCTTGCTCGAGTAACTAGTGTTCATGCGCGTTGGTGATATCTGGTCCGGTCTGAGCGTTTCTGGGCGACCGCGCGTTTGTTAGACGACACAGCCAGCATCATAGAATTATAAACCTATATCATTGGTGGACCGCTATCAATTTGCCATTCGCTTTTAGTCTGAAATGTATTCATTAAAATGTTAAACGTTATCACACTGTAATAAGATGGAAAAGGTGCTTATCAAAGCTATGTTTCACAGAGGAACTGTTCGTCAAAAGACTCGAGGCTTACTATGATAATGTATTTCATTTTTGACAATGGAAATGACAATTTTCAGGCAGAAAAGTGCCTTCATTTACTTTTGTCCTTAAATAATTTATCATTTTTCATCTTTCAGGGGGCACGTTGGGGGGGCAAAATCTCGTTTTGCCCCCCAAAATTTTATTTGGGGGGGCAAGTGCCCCCCTGCCCCCCCCCCGCTTCCGGCACCCTTGTCGCCCACGTAGTAGGTCAACTTATTTAATGAGATATCTATCATCTCTATTCATTGTTTAGTAAGATACACATCATATTTATCGGAAAAATACCCAACTTAGAATGTTCCGTCTTAACGTCTTGATATTGAAAAATACTCGCACTCGTATTGATATGTTTTTTTTTTACTGGTCGTGTGTTTACGAAGTTAATAACTTTGGAAAGGGGCGTGATTTTAGCACTTACGCACCCCGGGTGCCGTTTGTCCGAGGTACGCCACTGGAAAGCATAGGCCTACTTAGTACTAAAAATTATTAAAATCTGACGTTTAGATTCTGATTATCATTTCACAAACGCAATGGTCTGCATTTAAGGGAGTCGATGATGTTATGTAAAGCAGTGTTTTAATAGTTTTTTTTGTACTTTTAATTTATTTTTTTACATTTCTATGTTTATTCAAAATTTTAAATCACTTCGTTGTTGATGTTTTGTTGTTCTTCATATCACTGTACCATTAACAAAATTGATTACGCAATCGAGACTCATTATTAACGTGACTAATATTACTGATTCTACTACCTACCTTAAAAATTCCCAAGTCGACATACTAAGAAAAATGCACGTCGAGTCCCAGCCTGTGTACCCAGTGCGTATATTTTTATCCTCAGGCTTTGAAAAATGGGCTTACACGCGGCTTTTCTACTCTATCGCAGGGTATTTAATTACGGGATCAATTTGCAGATGATTTATGAAACTGATTACTTAAACGACCAGTTTAATCTAATTTTTAGGGACGCCTGAGTCCCGCCTACGATATGTAGGCTATAAAGAGTAGATTGAAAAAGGAGACGTGTACCATCAAATATGGAGCCAGCCATATGGGGTAAAAATTGGAAACTGTTCGGGCTAAAAGATTATAATATCTTCAGGGCTATGTAGTGCAGGAGAAGGATTTCTTAATTTGGGGAGGGAAAGGAGACAAGAAATCTCGGTCTAATACGCCTACCGAAATATTATAATTTTTTCAATAGAAGGATAAAAAAACAAAGAAGGATCAGTGAGGAGGAGGAGGAGGAGGAGAAGGAGAAGAAGAAGAAAAAGAAGAAGAAGAAGGAGAAGAAGAAGAAGAGGATGATGATAGTAGTAATAATAGTAATCATACGAATGATAATGATAATAAATCCGTATTTTTTTTGTCCGAATATTAAATCTGAGAATAGAAATTCCGAAAATTCATTTGCAGCCACTGTGCAGTAACAGATCGGCGAGGCTTTGTCCCTGAAATGTTGAACGCCAAACAGGGTAAGAGCAACTCCCATCTTTTAACGTCTTCCGGTCTGACGCGGCCGGGGTTTGAACTCCCGACCTCCCGGTTGTGAGACGGACGCTCCACCAACTGAGCCAACACATTCGCTAATAATAATAACAATGATAATGATGACAATAATGATCACTAATAATGATAGCAATAATAATGGTAAGTAGAAGAATATATAAATGTGTAAATAAAATTTAATAAATAAAGTTGTTGAAGTTATTTCATTTCATGATATTCAAAAATCATTCATTATTTTGGCATCAAAATAATATTAGGGGAATGTTGAATTCTGATCATTTTTGTTTTCACTTCAACCTTAAACCTACCAGCACAACTATTACTAGGCCTATATAGATGGTAGAGATAAAGCCAATAGCGCAGGTGCATATCCGATTGTTAAATTTTATAGACCTATATAAAGTAGACACGAGGTCTATTTCACTTTCGTATACGTAACCAAATTGTGGCAAAGGGCAACCTGTACAAGGAATAAGTTAAAATGATTGGGAAAGCCATTGACGCAACGAATTTCAACGGGGAAGGGGGGTGGGGGGGGGGGGGGCGGCGGGTGATGAATATGCATTGAATCACAATTTAATGGTATTTCTCAGTAAAGTGTGTGTGGGGGCGGGCGTGTGTGTATGAAGTAGTAGTTTATATGTATATAAACGAATAAATACATATATATATATATATATATATATATATATATAAGTTTACTTATTTCACCTGATTGTTGTGCAGCACAGGGAAACATATAATAAACCACGCACAAAATTAGAGCGTGCACATTCCTCCGATTTTTTTTTAAATTTTCATTAATCAGGTCAAAACGTTATTCATGAAAAGCATAACTCTCTGAAAGATCATATACGCACAGCTTTTGCTTGATCAGAAATGTACAAAATAAACTTTGTTAATTACGGTATACTTTTGCCTATATACTATGATAAGGCCTATAATTTGCAGTCTGGAGAAGCCTTAAGGTTTATTATTTTTGTAGTATTTTATGTTAAATTATAATATGCACGGACGGAGGTCCTGGTGAGGGGTGGGGGCGTGCCCCCCTCGAATTTCGAATTTGATCCGCCTTGAGGGCCTCCAAAATATTATGAAATCGCCGCGCAAGATGATACAATGTGTATGCCGATAAACATGAGGAAAACCTATATCCTTGAGCTTACTAGGATCCATGCCTATATGAAGAAAATGCATATTTTTACACAAAAAAGAAGTTAAAAATTGGCAGTCAACCTTCGCCTAAACAATATTCCAAGATATGCAGACGTTTGTTCTTCATTAAAACTGTGGTGTAGTGCATACTATCAACTACTTCACATTTCTCGTGCACTTCCTTGTAATTCCCATCATGTACTTGTTTTCACTATCTTATATTTGTCTAAATTTGAATTTTAGATTGCAGGAAGAGGAAGTGATTATTTAGTTTGTAAATATACTCGAAGATGAAATAGTAAATATATTAGGCCCTACATTTCCGAAATGGGGGATAATAAACGCAAGAAGTTCTGAAGGCAAGCCTTTATCTCGAAATGTCAACATGTAAGTTGACAATGCCGATCTTTTATTTTTATCTGTATTTTGTAGAGGTCTTAAGACTAATAATGAACGAGGAAGTGTGAGACACAAATAACATCGGCTACATGTACATGTGTTATAAAGCATTGTCTTTGATCTGAAATATCATGCAAGGCTTTTGCTAGCATGCAGACCTGTATATGCCGAGGCATATACATATATATCATGAATGTACGGTATGTCTAACATTACTGTAGGTGCCATCTTCACTGCAACACAATATGACGAAAAGCATTCTCTTTCATGTGCTAATTACATCGGTATGTCAGTGGAGGAGTGGTGGGGGAGGGGGAGGGAGGGTAATGATCTCCTTTATATATTTATTTATTTCCTGGCTTAAAGCCGGGAAAACATTGCTTTGTATTAAACATTGCTCTGTACTGCAAGTAAGTAAGATTCATTCATTAATTTATAAATTTATTTGTTCATTCTTACTTTCATTCATTCATTCATTCATTATTTATTTTAATATTCTACATAATATTCTTTGATGATTTCTAAGCCTTTTGCTACAACCCCCAAGAGATTTAGTAAAATGATGATTTCTTTTCAGTAAAATCTCAGATTTTTCATAATGACTGCACCGTTTCTTTTCCGATGTGTGTTTTTTTAATCCTGATGAACAATATCAAATACAGAACCTGAATTAAAGTTCAGTATATTTGAAAGGAAAACCCTTTTAATGTTAACCTATGCCTCTCCGTTCGGGTTCCTTCCAATTCACCTCCGTCTTCGTGGTACCTGTCCGTCGCTGTCTTACCCCGCTCATCCTTAGTCGCTCCTCCTTACATGTTTATTATCTTCTCCTTCTTTGCATCCGTCTTGTGTTTACTCTTTCTCCGCATCTCTCGCATTATCCTATCCTTCACCTTCACTCCTTATGTCCATACATAATGTCCTCCTGATGTATGCCGTTGTCATGGTGATAGGGGTCACATCAATCAATTCCAGGTGATGGAGGAAAAGAGGAAGTTGGAGAGGCGCTGGGGGGGGGGGGGCAAGGAGATGCATTTCGTCCGCCACGCCAGGCGATGAAAAAAAAACAACCCTCACATGCATTTGGGCTATGGGCATGTTGTCTGTCCCCCTTACAATGGATAGCGCCCTCGGGAATGCCTCTGTCAGACAGTCCATACCTATTACCATAAAGTCCAGTACACACTCAATCACTTCTATCTTCTTCCTTTTTCTCTCTCCCTTGCATTCATTCCGGTTGAAAGAAAACAGTGGATTTCCTTTGATATCCTGGAGCCCCCCGTAGTCGAAGGTTGTTATGGTAAAAAAGATGCCGAGGTGGGCCCAATGATGATGATGATGGCGATGATGGTGGTGGTGGCAATAGAGATGATGATAATGATGAAGGAGATGTTGATGATTGATGATGGTGATGATGATGATGGCGATGGAGATGATGAGGGTGGTGGTGGTGGCAATAGAGATGATGATAATGATGAAGGAGATGTTGATGATGGTGGTGATGATGGTGATGATGATGGCGATGGAGATGATGATGGTGGTGGTGACAACAGAGATGATGATAATGATTAAGGAGATGTTAATGATTGATGGTGATGATGATGATAATGATGGCGAGGGAGATGATGATGATGATGGCGATGATGATGATGATGGTGTTAATGATGTGGCGATGGAGATGATGATCGTGATGATGATGATTGACGATGGTAATAATGATGATGACGATTATGGTATTGATGATGATGATGATGCTAGTGATAATGCTGTTAGTTACGATGAAGGTGACGATTTTAGACCCGACGATGATGATTTGCGATAACGACGATGATGGTGACGATGATGATGATGGTGATTGATGAAAAAGAAGAACGTGATGATTATGATGACCCCAAAATAAAAGAAGATGCTAAATCACCTACTGTGTGAAAATGATATTTTAAATCAGTAATATAACATACATGATAAATAAAGGATTAATCCCTTGAATCCCAATGTGTAATGCATTCTGTGTACATGCATATATGCGCCATGGGTGCAATAATGCTTGTGATTCGACCTAATTCTCTTTGCAATTACATGATGCTGACCTTTGTAAAGAAGATTCGCCACCATATTCAAGGAGCCTCGTGCTTCTCTCTAGAGCTGTATATCAACCCCTCTTCATTGTGGGTCGGCCGGTCTCCAGCAGTTACGGATCAGGGGAGGGTGGATGTCCGTATGTGCCCCTCTTACGCCAAAGTGTTTTACCTCTGGGTTTTACTCTACTCTCCTGTGTTGAGAAGTTCCCTCTTTTTTTTTAATCAGCCCCTTTCCCGTTTTAAAATGAAAATGGACATGGCGTAGCTTTTTGTAGCGATCTAATGTTCTTTTCACCTGCCATATTCATTTAGGGGAATTAAGTTGGATTAAATTTTATAAATGATTGCTTATTTTATTTTGTTCGTAATGTTATATATTTTTTATAGTAATCATGGTAATATAGGATCTATTCTGCCAGTAAGAACCGTTCCCATGTTTTAGCTTTAGCTCAAATCTACCTTGCAAAATCTATGAAAACGTAAGGTGCTTTGTCCCGCCGCCCCCACCCCCGTGATTAAATTCCGGATTCTCCCTTGGTCTCCAGTGATTAAAAGCGAGATGTAAATATTGGAAGACTCATCCTTTGACATTTTCGTGCGAGATTCACGTCTTGAAGCCGAACAGTCAAAGAGTGGATCAGGTTTCGGGAGCCATACGGTGTGGAAGTCATCTATCCCTTGCGATATCCCTCTGTGTATTGATGTTGATAGTCCGCCATTTCAAGCTGCTTACTTCCTGTCTGTTTGAACCCCCAGAGTTAATTGGAGAGGGAATGAAAGAGAGAGAGAGAGAGAGAGGGAGAGAGAGAGAGGAAGGGGGGGGGGATAGAGATAGTTAATAGAGAGAGAAATATTAAGGCCCTGGGACTATTGCCTATCACATGTTCATAAATTGACCTGCTGTTGACACACCCAAGCCATAATTAGACCCGCAAATCACCCTATATCCCAACTTATAGTCAATCAGTATACGTTAAGGGGCGGACCCAGAATTTAATTAATGAGGGGACACGAAATTGACTCGAAAAATCACCTAAATTCACGTTACTCAATAAAAAAATGGTTAATGACCTCCCAAAACGTTTATCGACATTGTGTAATTCACCGACATTTCCAAAATCATTTTCCTGTCGATATATGTATTCTGACAATGATCACGAAAAAGTCATAAAATTCTTCTGAAATGATGCCCCTTAACGCCCCCCCGTAGCTTAAGATAACATTTGGTTTTATAATTACCAAAGATACCCAACAAATAGACACATCTGCTCTGTGCTAAAAATATATTAGATTTATAATTTTTTATTTTAATGTAGTGTAAATGTTGTGTACGACATTGAACAACGAGAATTAAGGCTATCCTCTAAAAACAACTAGGGTTATTAAAATTGGTTCAGGAAATCAGAAACACTTGTATAATAATTGCAAAAATTGATTCATCTTAATCACTTTATAATGATATTTTTGAGCATTTCTATATATAAACTTGAGATTTTATGAGAACGGTCCCGCTCTTGTCCTATTTTATTTTTCTGGTTTCTGATTTATCTTGATTAACATCATAATATTTTTGGAGCATTTCTATATTAATATAAAAAGAGATTTTGTAAAAACGGTCTCACTTTTCTCCTATTATATTTTTCTGGTTCCTTTGACAATCCTCATGAATGTGTTAACCTTTCAATATAGAGTCATATTGTCTTTATTTAGAAGCGCCCATAAGTTCCCTTTTACTGATGATAAAAACCAAAATATCAGACAGCCCACGTACGGGTGGATGTTTAGCTCCTGTTTTTGGCGCTGAACTTTTATTTTGTTCTGAGCTATTTTGTTCCACAACGTCTATTGTGACGTCAGTGCTTATCCCCCGTGTTTGCAAAACATCTTCCCGAAGTGAAAACCCACCCCTCCTGAACCGCTACGAACAACGTCATCAGTGACGTCATCGGGGTCCCGGTTTTCCACCAAACTCTCCTCGATTGAGCGTCTTCGAGTTGGCGTTACGTCATGCATTAGCATCTGCTCATGAGTGTGGCGTCCTCGATTCGTACGCGGCAGTCATAACAACGAATCCGAATCCGAACCGACCATATACCATTATAAATAACGTAATGTAATAGCTTTGATTGGTGTTGAACCGGTTTCGCCTGTGTGACAGTCGCATAACCGGTGTATAAAAAAAAAAAAAATCGATGTTCTTTAGTTTGAGTGGATTATGTCTCGGAAGAAGCACCGGCAGGATATTGTCAGTGAAATCATTTTGAAAGGGAAATCCAACTCGTATTGTAATTGCTCGGAGAAATGGCAAATTGGATTGATGAGAGGCCTAAAGATTTTTTTAAAATGTTTAGTTGATGTTGAGTTGATTAC
Organism: Lytechinus variegatus; assembly: GCF_018143015.1. NCBI lineage: Eukaryota > Metazoa > Echinodermata > Echinoidea > Temnopleuroida > Toxopneustidae > Lytechinus > Lytechinus variegatus. The sequence continues at coordinate 25,712,103 of NC_054748.1, read as the reverse complement.
GATAATCGTCATCCCCTCGAAAAGAAAATGCAGCAGATTCATATTTTGGAAACGTTGGTATACCCTAAGCATTTTTAAAACGCACACTTGCATGATTAAAATACACATGGGAAAATTAATTCTATAAGCAGTACATTCATTCTGAAATGTTTTGGACATGAACGAGGGCTTGCCAATCTCAAAAGCATTGTATTTACAGTGTGAACCCCCAATCAGTGTCGGATTCGGGATATTCCAAGGGAGGGGGGGGGGGGGTCATCTTGTACAGGAAAATACCCCCCCAAAAAAAAAAATCAATGTAATTTTGTTCAATGAACAATTATCAAGCAAAAAAAGGGGGCAGCCATCTCCCAAAATAGAATGAATATTTATATCGTGGACTTAACTAATGGGTTTGAATGATACACCCATGAACAAGCAGAAAAACTAAAAACAATACAAAATTAATGAAAATTAAATACATAAAGAGCCGATAAGAAATCAAATAGAAAAAAATACAAGAATAAATAAATGAAATAGAGTAAGTGTGAGCTTTGGATATTTATGATGGCTTGGATAAAATTATTTGAAAAAGCTATTTGTAAAATGAAAGAAATTTCATATTGGAAACATAGCCCTTGTACACATCAACATTCATAAATCATTGACTGCTTTTATAGGATTGTATCAGAACTTTCAATTTCCTCTGAACTTAATTAAGATAGAGTGGAACAGTGAAGCCATTGGTGAAGTAAAGGGAATTCCCAATTTGGGCGGGAAAAGTAAGTGCGTTTTGATCGAAGATGGTTGCAATCAGATATTTGAAAATGAATTAACCTAATGGGAAGAAATAGAGAGTTTTTAAACTTCATTATATTTAAAAGAAAAATAGGATAAGTGTAAGGGAATAGTCTTATTCAGAATTATGACAATCAAAATCATATTGTTTTCTTGAAATGCAGGATACATGTATAGTCCAGCTTTCTCTAGTGTATTTTTGGCAGATTCTAAGCATATCAGCATTAAAAAACGATTGTGATTTATTAATATATAGTTAGAAATTTTAATAATAATCATGAAAATGTAAATACTTTGACTTCATATTTCCTCTGATATGTGTAGGCCTACTTCTTGATTTTCTCACTATATGTAAAATATTATATAGAAAATTTATGTCATCAAATCTGTAGAATATGAATAATCATATAAATGCTAAAATACAGTTGTATTTTTTCATTTCATCATCATTGAATATTTAATCTCTATTAACAAAGTTAGCCTGTGTGCTATGGTAGATTGCTTTGCCTATTTGCATTCTAATGTTTTGTAAAAAATAATTGACATGGAAAAGAGGTTTGTATCCCGAATGAATGATCGCAGTAAAAGGTTTATTTCCTTTAAATTCATATCCTCAACAATTGTATAATACTGCACAATCGGGTCTTGACCTGAGAAGGATAAATCAAATTTATCTGCAAACGAGACTTATGCAAGATTCTGCAAAATTTCATTAATTATGGGCAAAAGTAAAAGTGAACCAAGATTTCATCCCTGAGGTACACCTACTGAATGACTTTTTGATCAGAATGAATATAATCAAGAGTAATAATATACACATATGATTTGTTCAATCATCTTAAATATTATTTGTATTCTCAATTGTATGATCATAATAATTTAAGTTACTTAGAATGCAAGATTTAATGAACAAATTTATCTTCTTTTTAAATTTCAGGATGCGAATCTGGAATAGCGCACTCCACGGCCGCACATCTGGATTCCCTTGGGTTCACAGTCTACGCAGCATTTCTCACGGAAGACGCAAAGGCAGAGAAAGAATTAGCACAGCTTTGCTCTGACAGACTGGTGACCCTCTATCTCGACCCAAGCGATGATAACAGAGTGACGAGTACAGTCGAAGAATTGAGAGAAAGTCTCAACGGCAATGGTTTGTTAGAAATTGATCCTTGTCGCTCCTAAGCCCTACCCTCCAGTAACACCATATGAGATTAGCATTTTCTGAAATGCATTGATTGAATTCATGATATTCAATGCCATGATGCAAAAAAAATGTTTCAAATTTCAAATCAGTATCAACTATCAGATTTGACAATTAAGACTGATAATACATAGTTAAACACTTATCATTGATTGGCAATAGTTCAAACAATGTTCTTTTTTTAGTCAATCTGTCAATAGTGTATCATTTCAGCTTTCCTCATATAGTCCATTCACAAATAAGATATGTAGTAAACCTGAAGATAAACGGTGAGTTTATCTGCCATCCTATTTTATCAATTCATTGGAGACTTAAACGTCAAGAAAGCTTTGAAAATAGAATCTTTGTGGCAATTTTCATTTGAGATTTATATGTTTCTAAATAATAATGTGTCATAATTTCAAATTATCCTTCATATTGTATATCTTCCGTTATACAATATTTTTTTGTGTTCTCCTTGATTGCCTTGAAATATCCTCCTGCTTTCAGTGTTCTTCATATAATTAGGATAATTTTTTTAATGATCCTAGATCTACCTCATATTTTTGTAATTGCATTTTCTATGTCATACTGTTATACCAGGAATCCATTTTATTGATGTATTCTTTTGTAAATACCCACAGTATTTATATTGCAACATATTTCTGTAAAAAAATCCATAGACACGGGCTCATCCAATTAAGCTAATTACTGCACATCTGCTGAAATAAGTGAGTTATGAGGGATGGTTTGAAGAGATTAATTATTATATAGATATTGATTTATTATCTCAGGGCTGACCAAGAGTGTATATAATTGATGAGGCCGCTTTGATTGAATAAAACTGAGAAAATGAGAAAAGTTATCTGACTTGAAAGGGGGGGGGGGGGGGCGTGGGCTAAGCGAACAGGCTGGCAAAGGCACAGCCTATGAACATTTATTAACACATTTATAAACCATCTTATCATCATATTTTTTAAAAACAGATTTATGGGGTTTGGTGAATGGTGTGTCCACCTGCTACTACGCAGAATCTGAGATCATGCCGATGGATTTCTACCGGAAGCAGTGGACTGTCAATGTCGAAGGTCAAATAAGGGTTACGAGAGCGCTACTTCCGCTTCTCAGGAGGTCACGTGGCCGAATCGTCAATATTACGGGTATATCAAGTAAGTCAGCTTTATAGGTTTCACACCTGTAATGATTTCCCCTTAGACATGTGTGTTAATCCTACAGCAGGAAACACAATTTATGTAATAAGGATTCAATTAGGGGACTTATGTTTACTTCCAGTAGACAGGAACTGTATCTGACATTTAATATCCGATCATCAAAGGATAGGCCTACATTTACCAACACATTTTGGAAAAAAAAATCTAGTGACAAGATGCCATTTTCACTTCAAAGGGTAAATTGGACCCAAACTCTTCCACCAGTCAAGAGTTCCAAAACTTAAATTATTCCGTTTTGTGGAAGAAAGTTCAGCTATTGCCTTTCCATAGGGTCATTATTGAATGGCAAATCATATGCATACATTTTTGTCAGTCAGCTCAATTATATTAAACACATTGCAAATGTATAAGGTCAAATGAATACTTCCCACATTCTTGCTTCTTGTTGTGATTAGGCACGTGGAACCTCTATCCTAAAATGGCATACAGTACTCAATTTGGGATCACATTGGGTTATGTAATTGGATAACCTGATCTTTTGTAAAAAGAAAAGAGCCCACCTTTATTTACAATTACGATATGGATTTGTGGAAATGTAATTTCAAACTTGCAGAACTAAACATGAATTGCTTGAGAGGTGAATGACTAAATGAATGAATAAATTATAAATTAATTAATCAATGAATGTTTTTAAGAATAAATAAATAGATTAACTAATGACTTCATAAATAATAGCCTTAATAGGTTAATAAATGAATCAATGAGGTGGTGAATAAATAAATAAATGAATAAATGAGTACATAAACAAATAAAGTATTGAGTAGACGAATGGATGAACAGACGGACGAATGACCGATGAATGAATCAATAAATATACTAAATATAAATAACTTCACCATTTTCAGACCGGCTTCCAGCACCTGGTTTTTCAGCCTTTTGTGCTTCCAAAGCAGCACTCTTGATGTACAGTGACGTGCTGCGCATTGAGATGAAGAAATGGGGTGTCAATGTTTCAGTTATCGAGCCATCTGAGTACAGAGCTGGTAAGTCTGATAAATTGGTCTCCTCTTCACCTGTCCTATTGTGGCATTACTGTGCCTTTTTCTCGAAGATTCCACCAGATCCTGTCCCATTTTTCATTAAAAGGAGATACAACTTAGCCGCCTTGATAGCACCACCTAAAGTCCTCAGCTTCCCACACCTGGCAAAGTTCTTAACCCACAATGCATCATTCTGAACAGTAGGACATAGGCATGTAAAAACTTGATTAATATTATTATAAGTAGTAGTAATAATATTGGTATTCCTCTTCTTCTTCTGTTACCACTTATTAATTTTATCATTTGTTATTGTTATTAATATTGATATTATTTTTATCATTATTGTTATTAGTATTAATATTTTCTTTATTATTCACATTTTCCTCGATATCAAACAAAATCATTATTATTGATATTGTTATAATTGTATTGTTGTTATTGTCATCATTATTTTGAAGATTTTCTTTCCTTTCACTTGTCCTTTCTTACTGACAATTCAGCTTTCAACAAAGATGGAAGACTAAAGAAAGCTCTACTGCACATGACACATGAACTGAACCCTTTGGTATCACATGATTACGGAGATCAGTACTTCGCGGCTGCCATGGCAACAGTCGATCGGGAGGATGGGACAGACTTTACGCCAGACCAATCAGCGCCCTGCGAATCCATTGCTCATGCGCTGTTGGCAAAGAACCCCCATGAACAGTACTCATGCGATAAAACATCCATCGTTCTTGGTCTCCTCACAAGCCACGCCCCCACATTCGTCACAGACACCATTGCGAAATATTTGGCGGGAACGCACATTTCGGAGCGATGCCTAGCGATGACGTCAGAAGGGAAGGGTTCTGATGGGAATTGCACGCAGGCTGCAGACGATTATAAAAACGACAACATCGAATCTTTATCAAATAATATAAAAGCAAATAATTTCCCTATTGCCACCTGAGAAATGCTCAACAAATCATTAAATCTATAACTAAATTGGCGCTATTGATTCCCTGCAAGAAGCAGGCTTTAGAATTCCTAAGAAATCAACTCTGACATCATTTGTTGATTTGAAAACGAAAAACGTGGTGCTATAGGCCATCATGTTGTATTCACTATGTCTACTTAGCAATAAAACAATCTTACTATAAATAAACAAATTTATTCTGAAGATAGTTTTTACCCAGATGTTTTTGTTTTCATTGATTTCATTTCATTTTTGTTTCAACCATTATAAACTGGGAAAGAAAATTACAATGCTTATTAAAAAGGCACAGTATGGGAACACATCTGCTGTAAAAACGCTGTTTAAAATATTAAACATGTTGTTTAAGCCCATCACTCTAACAATTATTGTTTAAAGTTTGAAACAATTTAAAAAAGTTGAAACAAGTTGTTTAAAAAGTTTAAACAATTACAAAATAGTTGGTTTTAGAGTGACAGACTTAAACAATTTGCTATTTTTTTTACTGTGATGATGCAAATCCAATGATAAGAAAGCCCTGAAGGAAAATTATCAATAGCTTGTCTGATATGCTGCCAGAGGTTTTTGGTCATGGCAAATTGGGTTTTGACATCGTTGAAAGAGGCGATGCCACACGGTTGACCCCTGGCTAGGATTTTGTAATGAGTGGAAAAAAGAGACAAAAAAAAGGAAGGGAAAAGGAAGATAGAAGAATCAGATCACCCTGATGCGACTCCTGCACTCTGAGAATTTTTTTTTTCATCTTTGTGGAAGGTGTTTCTGCACTTATTGAAAATTCAATATATAAAACACAGTAATCATGATGAATATAAAGAAATACAAAAATAAATGAACGAATTACAAATTGTGACGATTACATAATAGAATGATATACATGTAAGCAATAATATATGAAATAAAATAAAATGCAGTGGCCAGCTATCGTGAGCAAAATGCTTGAGAGAATAGCAGCCAGAGGAAGGGAGCTACATGAAAATCATTGTAGAGAAAAATTCACGGGTCTATAATAATGATGTCACATAATTATTTCAAATGTTAGGAAAAAAGGGGGAGAGGGTTTAGGGGTCAGGTGAAGTGGTGCAGATGTGGGTGCCCCTATAAGATGGAAACTCAACCAACCAAGTGTTGGTTAAAGCAAAATACATACATAATGAATTGATAGAATTGATATTTTTTTACTAATAGATAATTGGTTCATATTTTAACCAACCAACTTTTGGGTTGGTTAAAGAATTATTTGAGAGTGTGAGTACTGATGTTTTATAGCATCCGGTTTCAGCATTTACGTCCCGAATTATGTTTACATCATGAATGAAATTATACTAGATATACATGTATTGTGTTAGAGGTAACACGATATAATAGTGTAATTTTTAAAAATTATTTTAGAATATTGTTCGTTATCATTTTGTGCAATTCCCTTGGCCTTAAACTGCATGACTTTCCCACAATTTTTTTTAAAGAAAGCTTTATAACACGTACCTGAAAATTTTTGATAAAAAAATATCTTGAAAAAGAGTGCTTGAGAAACAACCATCAATTGAATTACTCGGACAACTCTATCTTTCATTTTATATCAACCTTTGGAAACTTTATTCACCTTGCTTAAAATATTATTATAGTACTATGTATCTTATATATACCATATTCCAAGGAGCATTTTTAAAGATCTTGGCAGTTCTAGTATAGTTGACTTAACAGATGTAATCCCAAGTTCAGCGAAGCAAAATATGATCAATTTAGCAAACATGTTTTACTCTTTGTTAAAAAAAAATGTTGTTGCATAACAGGTCTTCTAAGGGTGACTATCCTTCCCCAAAGGGAAAATATGAAATATTAATAACTCCCTTATTTTTTTATATACTTGCTGCATTTTTTTTCTGTTGGATTTCTACATGAAAATGGCAAAGTTTTTTTTTGTGCACAAATGTTTTAAAAGCATAAATATGAACATGTTTTTAGAATACTTTTTGAAATTTAATAAACTCTGTACCTTGTTCATATCATATAGTTTAGATAATGCTATTTACAATGGAATTTACGGTGGGTAATTTTATATGCCCATCATTTTCTTGAATTCTTGTATTTGTTATAATTAATTTTATACTTTATATTTTGCCTTAATTTATGTAATCATATGATATAATTTAATCACCATTATATGAGTGATGTACTTGTTGCCATTGTTCATGCTGTTTATGAACAGTATTATTACTAATATGTGATTAATTCTACATCAATTTTCTTAAAAATCAGGCATTTTTTCTCCTCATTAATGCTGTATACTTTGCCTTGATTTATGTTCTCATATTTTAGAACTTGAAGTTACTTTGTAAGGACTAAGATACTGATAATAATTATTTCTGCTCTTTAAGAACCATTTTTTTACGTATATTTCATTATTTCGGTATACAGGCCTACGAAAAGAATTGTAAGTTTTTTGTAAAGATATATTGGTGCATGTACATTTTCCTGTATTATTTTAAAAACATGTTTTTAGAAGTAATTTGAGAAGTATTTTATTAGGTCTTCCGGTTGTAATTTCAAAAGCATAAAGATCTCTTGTAGATAACTAGCAATACTCTAAAAGGCTGACTGCATTCTTATGTAAATGTAGTTTACACTATGAAGAACTTTGTCAAATACTGAAAGATATTCAAATGTTATTGCTATTTGTTGAAATCCAACATTTATGTAAATTCATTAACCTGTTGTATTGTGTCCATTACATGTATATTACTTAACTGTAAGTTGTTGCCATTTATGGAGTCGAAACTGGTCCCGAGCCTCAATTTGCTAGTCTTGGTCTTGGGTTGGGTCTCATGTATGAAGTTGACTGGAGGAATTTTCTCTCATTCACCATTATCACTCAAAACTCCCGGGCATGATTTTATCGCTGTTAGATGTAACCTGCATGGTTTTCTTTTATCTAAGAAGGGGTCGTTTTATAATGCCATTTGTAAGTTACCCCAAACTGTATTCATGACTGATGACCCATTTTGTATTTAATGTGATTTCCACATTTTCCTCATTATTACGCAATGGGAAAAATTTGAATAAAGCGATAAAATTTCCATTCAAACGCTTGTTAAGAAGGTGAACATTTTCATCAAAACAGATTGGTAGCTAGACATTGTTAGATGGCTAATGTCTCGGGGTAAGTGTCTTGTCTTAAATCGAAGGGAATTTTTTTGTCAGTCGCCATTGTTGCTCGGAGCGCTCAGGTACAACTACACTCCTGTGTAGTAACCTGCACACTTTTCTTTCATTTATCAGGGGTCGTGTCATAGAGCTGTTTGTTAAAGTCACCCTCAACTTTATGGCTGACTGGTGACTTTTTTGTGATCAATGATATACTACTCCACATTTTTCTCATTTTTATATAAGAGAAGATATCTATTCAAATAATAAAATGTCCAGTCAAACATTTGTTATCAGGGAGAGAATTGTCATCTAAAAAAAATCTAGGTCTCGTAAAACAAAGGTTAAGTGTAGCAATTAATTACCCGCTTGATTCTCATGATTAGTTATGCATTGCAGTTAATGTTCTCTATGATTTTTGCTAAGCTTTGTGTTACGGGCCCCAGATGTCAGCTACAGCTCATGGGAATTAAAAATGATTAAGAAGAATCTGATCCAATGCAAAAAAGTGTCACGAATTGTGGGTAAAATTGTGCATGATTTTCAAATGGTTTTATGAAACACCATACAAGTTCATTTTGTAAATTCCCTGAATGAGTTTCGTGGAATTTTTGAAAATTTATTTTTTACTTCTCAAGGGAACATTGAGTGATGAGTTATATGAACTGTGGGCTGTCCAATCTATTCTACATTTTTTTTCTAGAAAATGTCCATAAAACATTGGGCTTAATGAAAATTTTAAGGGGAATATCAGGTGTTTTTATTTGATTTTATGAAATATGGTGTCTTGCCAATGTGAAGTGGTGGAATAGAATTGATCAGTACTTTCTTGAAACTCACACCCTTTTGTAAATATAATTCTGAGGTTGCAGTGACTGTTGAGGGAATAGGGTCTACTAGTGAAATATAGTGGAGAATATAGGTTAAAGGCTATACTGGTAGTTAAAAACAAGTTTTTCTTTAATATGTTATTTATTTTCAAAGATAAATTAATAAATTATGAAAAAGTTATACTCCAACGCCCATTTTGATCAAAGGCTTCTCATACTGTATGCTGAAGATGAGGTAATGGGAGGATGGATTTAATTAAAAAGAAGTGCGAGAACATTTTAATAACACACACACTAAGGGAAAAGGGTGCAATTTTCCACCATTCAAATACAATATGTGAGCTCATTTTAGGTGCGAGCGTGCACCCATAGAATCAATTTGCAGTTGGCTACTTTTTTCAACCTTTTATGAGAGGTGCAAACATGCATTTTCCTGGTGCAAACATGAAAAAAGATAGAGTGTGACTCTGCACCATTCAAATGCAATACTTGGAGCTGATGTTGAGTGTGACTTTGCACCCTAATAAGTAATTTGCTGGTAGCTAACTTCTGAACCATTCATATGAGAGTTGCATACATAAACAGAGATATAGGTGCAGTTTTGCACCATTCAACTGCAATACTTTGAGCTCCTAATTGTACCCAAAGAAACTTCACAGTTGGCTACCTTTTGCACCCTTCATATGAAAGGTACATTCAGGTTTCTGGGTGCAAACATGAATAGAGAAAGGGCGCATTTTTGCACCATTCAAACACACGTTTTGGGTGTGACTATGCACCGAAAGAAACAGTTTGCAGGTAGCTACCATTTGTATGAGAGGTGCAAAATGGGTATAAACAGGCACCAGTAGGATGCAAGACTGCACCTACACAGGTGCCATCAGTGGTGCATCCTCTGGTGCCAATGAACCACTTATGCTCAGTGTATGGTTTTAATAGATTGAGAAGCTTTGCCAACATGTGATGGAGATAATTCTCTTTAGTTGAAGGATTGATATAAGAAATAAGTTATTATAATCATATCGCAGAAGTTGTAGTAGTAGCAGCAGTATTAGTGGTAGTCCTAGTAGTGTAGTAGTAGTAGAAGTAGTGGTCTATTATGCCCTGAACAGTATATAGTTGAGTATTGCTTCTTTTTATAAAATTTATAAGATAGGAATGAAAAGAAACCTACAAAAATACATTCATAAACATTGTTGTACTTCCATCTTGAAGCACTCCGTTAGACAGTGGATAGATAGTAAGAGAAAGGTAATTGGAAAGAAAATGTGCCATATGTATCATAGGCCTATATCATGTGTTTCCTTAAAGGGGAATGAAACCTTTGGAACAAATAGGCTTGTGTAGAAACAGAAAAATCAAAGAATGAGAATAAAGAAAGTTTGAGGAAAATCGGACAAATAATGAGAAAGTTATGAGCATTTGAATATTGCAATCACTAATGCTATGGAGATCCTCACATTGGCAATGCGACAAGGATGTGTGATGTCACTGATGAACAACTTTCCCTTTGGTGGACTATAAAATACCCTAAAAATGTCTCTTTTTGTTTTTTCTTATGATGATACAAACTCTTTATCCATGATGTATTCTTAAAAAATATGTATTACATGTCCCCATGTAGAAAGAACAGTATGATTTATGGATAGATGTGATAAAAGAGGCAATTCAAGTGAAATATATACTAAAGTAATGGGGAGAGTTGTTCACAAGTGAGTCACACATCTTTGTCGCATTGCCAATTTGCTATCTCCATAGCATTAGTGATCGCAAAATTCAAATGCTCATAACTTTCTCATTATTTGTCCGATTTTTCTCAAACTTTCGTTGATCTGTTTCTTTGATTTTTCTGTTTTCACACAAGTTATCTTGTTCCAATGGTTTCATTCTCCTTAAATTTCTTAGTAAGAGAGATAACAAATTTGAATGATGCCATAACCTGTATGTATTGTACATTTACTATTGAAGACTATTCATTGGGATTTAAACTGTATATCCCATGACTTTTTGCCATATTTCTCATGAAGATCAGCTCAAACTCTCATTGAGCAATAATACTCAGTCATATGAAAGGAGATTGTGTCTAATGATTAATATTTCATAAGGTGTGACATTAACAGGTGCATTATTTGGTCACAAAATATTAAAGTCGACAGGTATTTTCAAGTTTGTAATGTGTAAAGACGATATGAAAGCACATGTTATTGACCATAAAGATAATTTTGTATTATTCACATATGACAAAGATTAGTCTTTATTACACTGACCTGCTGTAAAGAAATGTAGGATTTCAAATCAATGTCACCATGGTTAGTGCGTTGTATGATGTACCTTATGTGTCTGGTGTCTGCATGTCTCTGTGATAGTCTGGATCTATCAGTAGTTCTTTCATAACATTTGTGTGATGTCATCGGTATGCAAATAGGCCTGTCATGAATTATTTTGTAATAGATTACACAATATTGTACAAATATAGCTGTATCACAAATGAAGAATGTATTTTAGAGGGTCAAAATCCACTATTCGTAATATGATATTGAGTTAATGATATGATCAATTGATTTTTTTTCACCCTTCACTTTTACTATTTAATCTACGTTTTGAGAGCAAATATAGAGAATGGGACCTTTTAGTCAGATGTTCATAATAGAAATCTATTTAAGAAGCTGTATTTTTCTTCAGTTAAATAAGGATTGGGCACTATTTGGGATAAAACTTTTTTTGTTTTCATTGTTTACCTTGACTATCCATACCAATTTGCATCAAATTGTTCAGTGACGAATATGAATAATGACTTCTTAGCTATGAGGTTTTAAATTCTCTTTGGATGAAACCAAGTCATTTTTATTAGAACACAAGTGGTTCTCTTCTTTTACCCTATATAACAAGCTTTTTCGTGATAGCATTCCGCAATATCTCACTCATTTATGCATTTCTCATACATGAATTTAACACACTCACAAATCATTGCATCTTTTCTTAATTCATAAAGAAATCTTTCTTTTGGAGACGAGCTCATTAGATTGCCTTGTTCATGTCATTAGTCTCTTGAATCATATGGAAATATAGATGTATATGAAGTATTAGGTGCACAATATGTATTTACAAATAAATCGTACTAGTTTTGATACCAGTTGAAAGTATATGTCAAGTGTTGTAATCGTATACAAATATAATAAGAGTATTTGGTCTAGAAATTTAAGTAGAATTAATAAAACATTGTTTTACTTAACGTTCATTTCTATGGATATTTATTCTTGACTTATACATATTGGATGTGGCCCGGGGGGGGACAGTCAAATATATTTTTGTACACACGCGTGACCAAAAAAACGCGTTTAAAGGGATTTTTTTTAGTTTTGGATGCGGTCCGTGCGTGGACTTGTTAAGGGTATCAAATACACTGATTTTCAAGAAAAAGCGTGGTTTTGAAAGACTGGTCAATGGTCAGTCGCGGGGTGAATCGTATTAAGGGTATGTTTTCCCCCAAGCTTTTTCCCCTCGAGGTCACATTTTAGCAACAACTTGATTAGGGGCCAAAACATGTAAATAAAGCCTTATAAAAACTTGTTTCGGGGGTACTTTTGCACACAGAGAAAAACTGGTTTAGGGGGTGTTTTGAAATTACTTGGTCACGCAATATTGTATACAAAGACGTGTGGGGTCAAAGCAGTGAAAGAAAGGTAAGAAAGAGAAAGCAGATTGGAGGGTTGACAAGGGAAGAAAGATGATATAAGAGAGGAAAGGATGTGTGTGGAGGTCTGGGTTCGTGTGCATATAAGGGTGGCCTTGTGTTTGTAAATAAAAGAGAGGACATTGGGTATACAACATGTATGTGTTAAGGATGATGAAGTGAATGTGTATGTTTGAAAGAAAAAGAAGGGATACATGTGCATGTGGGTGTGGGTGCTCGAGATGGAAACTTTTGTGTGGGTGTGCATGCAAGCGTATAATGGAGGGGTCGCGAGTAGCAGTGGGTATTGATGTTCCAGGGGAAAGACCGTGTATGTGTGCAGATCATACACTCCATCACAAAAGCGCACATGCACCCTCTCATTCTTTCACACACACCACCACCACCCAGTCACACCCGGTCCCTATACACACACACCGTCCCTATACACACACACCCGGTCCCTATACACACACACACCACCACCACCACCCAGTCACACCCAGTCCCTCTTATACACACACATCCATATACACAATCACACCCAGTCCCTATACACACCCACACACACCATCACCCAGTCCCTCTTATACACACACACCCAGTCACACCCTTTCCCTCTTACACACACACCCAGACTTTCCCTCTTATTTTTGTATTTTTTCAAACAAGTGCACACCAATAATATATACAGCATTTCCATTTATTACAGGATAAAAGAGCATTGTAGATTAAATGCCTTGCTCACGGGCATATGTGCCGCGGCCGGGGATCGAACTCCGGACTTTCCATGTATAGCCAGGCGCCTTACACCACTCGGCCACGGCACCTCCACTCTTATACACACACCTACACACACATACACACACCCTCACTCACATCTTCATCTCTCTAGCATCCACACCACATACACACCCTTTTTTTTTCAAACTGCCCCTCCCCAACACACACACCCTCTTCTTTCAAACACACACACTCACGTACATCCCTTTCCCACATGAGCATCAACACCATTGCCACACATCCCCCTCTCCCTTAAGGCCCCCGCACACCTTACGACTGTTCGTGATCCGATTTTGGAACAAATCGCATTTTGCTCATTTTCTGACAATGTGAATGGAACATATCATTTTATTTGAGGTTAAAATCAATTGAAAGAATGGTAATATAACCATTTTGAAAGATTACAAGCCTTTATTCTGGAGACTGCTATGACGTCACTACGACTAGATATTACACTCGCTTTTATTCTACGAAGGATGATAGCATAGTCACAGATTTGAACATACATGTAGGTATTTGTACGATGATTTAGAACATTACACAGTAAGATATTCCATGTCTCGATATTAGCATCAAATTCTACTACATTTTTTTCTGAAATCGGGTAGCAGACCAATCGTAAGGTGTGCGGTCGCCTTTACAAACACACAAGCGACCCCACATGTCCCTCAATCAAAACAGAACACAAAATGAAACATACGCCAAAATTCATAGACAATCATTTTAATAAAGTACAAATGAAGATGCAATCACACACTAAAAGTTAAAGAGGTCAATGATACATACATGATATAAAACATCTTACATAAATCCAATACAAATCACAATAAAAAGATTGATAGAAAAATTATTCAAAATACCGGGTATTCATATAAACATACATTATTGTTTCTAGGGACATTCTCAGAATAATGTCATAATTCATTGTTTGAGCCATCTTTTAGTAACCTCATAATCTTGTGTGACAAGATGACTTAAAATGAAAGAGTGGTCCTTAACCCACATCATGATGGCATCACAAAGACATCAGACATGTTGCCAATTTGAAAAACCAATCGGCATTGACAGGTATATATTTTTTACATCTTTAAAAACTTTGAAAAATTAAAAACTCTGATACTCCATTTAATTTTGTTGAAAATGTGTTGATTTCCCTTCAAAATAATTTCTCCATTTGGATTGGAACAACACTTTCAGACAAAAGTGTGATATAGGGCAATAAATCATTCACATACCGGTATATGAAATACAAGACACACAATACCAACACTAATAATACACAACTGCATTGAGGCAGGTACATTGTTTGATATACATAGTTACACAAGTACAATATGACTTTCTTTACAAATTAAAATTGTTCGATATACACACATTACATGTATAATATGACTTCTTTCCAAATTGAGATAAACAAATTATCTCGAGCATCTGGCACTTGCATTTGATAGATGGCAAGATCTTTATCAAAACATTAATAATGGCATGAAATCAACAAACGTTGCAGTTTTTTAACCCATAGAAATACACAGATTGACTAAGATTTAGAATAATCAGCTCTCACTCATCAAATTGGCAACTATTGTTTGTCGCTTAATAAAGACCTGTACTCAATAATATAAGAATATTTCTTTAATGTCATTTTACCCACTTGACCCACAAGAAATAGGGTTTTAACAACCCCATTCATAGAAAAAGTTGCCAATTTGCACCTCAAATTATAGTGATTACACTGCTAGCCAATTCAGAAAGGAAGATCAGGGGCCCGTGACACAAAGCTTAGCAATGATCGTAGAACATTATTCTACGATTGATTCCAATGACTACAATACAAAATCAATCGTGAAAATCAAGCACAAGATTAATTTCTAACCTTTGTGTTAAGGTCCCAGAGGTTATGATACTCTAAAATGAGATGACATTGAGGAAAGGCGATACATTAATGCACAGGAAATTGTATCAAATCATATACCATTTATGGCAGACAGATTAAAAATAAAAGTTGCCAATTTGAAAAAAAATTAAGGAACACATAGTTTGCAATCTCCAGAGAGTTATGATTTTCTGAAATTAAATGGCTTGTTATTCAGGAATTGAAAAACGTACAAGAATGGAAATGGTATCAATCTTCCAAGGGTACATTTGTCTTTTTATTTGAATGCATTCAATTCACAGAAGTGCAAATGTGTCTCCTATACGCACGTCATTGTCATTGGGATGACACTACATGTACATCTGAAAAAAAAATAAGTGAAATACAGAATGGAGATCTGAAGTTATGAGAAACAAGCTAGAGGGAATTCAAAAAATAAAATTTAATAAATAAGATGGGATCAATATAAAGATGCAAACCTGGACCCGTCTTACAAAGAGTTACAATCGATCCGATCAACTTCAATTATATGGAAACCCATCAATGTCATATTTTTTTCCTTAGGAAATTTGTACAATATCCTTTGAAAACAAAGAAAAGCACACAGAATTTTCAAGAAAACTATGAATGTATGAATATACATCATATCTAGAAAATATTTTGAAAAAAAGTGTATTTTAGATGTTGACGATGCTGGCTTTCCATAGTTGTGGTTGATTGGATCAATCGCAACTCTTTGTAAGACGGGGCCCTGACATTAATTTTCTTGTAAGAAAGTACACTCAGGCATACTACCCCCAATTATCTGGCATATAATTATCCTTAAATGAATATGATAAATAAAATTTCAAATTGATAAGACAAGATAATACTTTCATTTTATCTGACAAAGAATTCTAAATTCAAAAACGAGATTGTCTCTAAAATGAATTTTCTTTTGGTTTACTCAAATTTTAATGGTCATTTATGCTTTAAAATATGCATAGACCTCTTTCTTTGTCATCGCAAAATTGAGTACCCCATTATTAATATCAATATGCAACAATTATACAGAGAGGTGTATAAATGCACAAACTACTTCATACATAAAAAAACATGTAAACTTGAACTATGACTGACTGACAAATATCATCTACAAGTACCAGAGAATACATCGACTCCAATATAATTACATTAAAAGACATAATACAGTGGACACTATGTACTGCAGTTCAAATGATCTGAACATGATTGAGTCTTGACTTCGTGCAATTGGATTTAATGGATATGCCATTTCAAGATCTGAAATATATTAATATAATATACATTAATCTGAAATTTATTGATATCATATACATTGATTGGAAATATGATACCAAGTATCGAAGCAACATTGAGTATAAGCATACAGTATTGAACTGCGCTATATAAATGGACATACTATTTTTTAAATTTATATATATTGCACACTTAGCTTTTAAAATTTGCATAAGACATTCAAAATCTAATCAATCCTATACTCATGCATAAACAAGTGAATGTTGTTTTGATCTACTATTGTGGCAAGCCATGACCTCTATGACCTTTGACCTCATTAATACAATATACAAATAAGTGCACTGGACAGAATACTTTTTGAGGTGAAACGATCAATTCAACGAGGCGTAGCCAAGTTGAATGGATCATTCATTTCATCTTTCACAAAATGAAGGATTCTCTCCATTGCACGAATGAAAAGAACATTATTTGTTTTATTTGACACATACAATTAGATTATTTTTCATATGAAATTGATTAATTTAGATGCAAAATATGCTCGGTCAGTTGATTGTCGCGTAATACAACATGCGCGCTGCAAACGCTTGTAGTGCCTGCAGCGGTGCGCGTGTGCAATGGACAAAAAATCGTATGGATCCATAATTGCACGATGAATGGATGGATCCAATAGCGTGGTTGATGACGTCATTGTAAAATGGACTGAATGATCAATATCAAACAACCAATCAAATGACGAGGAATCAATCTAGGTGTCATATAAAATCTGATCACTCTGATTGGTGACAGTTTGATGATCACTTTCATTCATGAACAAAGTTTTGTATAAAGCATCCATAAAACTATTCTTCAGATTTGATTCATCAAAAGAAATATACATCATTATGAAATATGATTTGTGACCCAGAAATCAAATCCATCATTTTCACTTCAATATCCATACATATTAGCATATGTTAGATTTTGACCTGTAAAAGGGTTCTTTAATTACTGTGATAATGAGAATGGGCTGGATAAACAGATGACCCCAAAACATATTGCTCCAGGAACCACCTATGGTGAGCAGAGACATAAAAATAATTAATTTGCATAAAGGAGACATATTGGCCCGAATTCACAATGGTGGTTTTGAAAACCCACGGTTGAGTCCATGGTTTATGCAGATTTCTTACATAAATTACGTTTAATTTAGCGCGTATAGGGTGCATGTATAAAAAATGTCCAATGCTGATGCACGCTTTTGTCACAGTGCGCCAAATTGATGCCTGTTGCTGTGAACTTGGGCCAATGTTTTTGGTTGGTGGCTGAGAAGTACACTTAGTACAAATTTTTAACAAAACATTCAGAACCAACAGAAATATGGAATGACAAATTGAAAAAAACCCATTAAAACAAACAAAAAAGATGTTACAAAATTGTAGAGAAAATAAAAATCATACTATAAATTCGATTTACAAATATACAAAAACATTACAAAATAATGATTCTGCCAACGTTCTTATAGGCTGACAAATGCAGTGTCATCATCATTGAAATTTGAAAGACTTGCGTTGTAAATCACGTCTAAACTCCTGAGGGTGCGGCACACAGTGCTAGTGAAATAAAATATTCTGATGTTCATGGTGGAACATTAAAAAATCTGTTGAATCAATAATATTGATAATAATAAATTGGTGCTTATATAGTGCATAATCAACTAAAACTGCTCAGTGCTCTTTACATACAAATTATGCTCCTATAATACAATTTTCAGATGTCTTTTAAATGATTCAACACATGTACAAGATCAAAAATGAATTGGTAAACTGTTCCATGATTTGGGACCGCAAAACTCAAAGCTAGCTTTACCCCTATCAATGAACAGATGCATGGTGATGATGACTACAGTGCAATGAAATGAAAATATACATAATATTAATAATAATATGCAACAATACATTTACATAGCGCTTCATACAAACGTTTCTAAGCACTGCATATCATTACCCCGGCTTTAGCATGGTAATCCTGGTCGGATGCTCGAGCATTCAAGGAATTCCTTTCTACACCTGGGTTGAGAGTGGCAAATGTAGATAAACGCCTTGCCAAAGGATGCAAGTGCTGCGGTGGGACTTGAACCCCGGACCTTGTACATCATCCCTCGGTAAATTAACTTTACACAATATGGGGGGCATGGCATGAACAAAATGGTAATTGATTTTCACTGAATACTTGTTATAATCTACTGAAATCCTTGTATTTGATTGGCTAAGAGCAAAATAGCATTTCAAACATAATGCTTCCCTGGTAAACTGTTCATAAAAATATAATATCTATATAGTGCTAAGTACAAATGTTTCTAAGCCCCGAGTATTATCATCCTGCCCTTTATTTTGAGGAATAAATTCTGACAGACTACTTGTGAAAAATAATTCCATTTACATGTATTTATAAATAACGGACCTATTTATAAAAGGGGGCTGCTGACTGAAAAAAATGTAATTACATGATTTGATTAGAAATAAGCGCATTGCGTTATTATGATAATTAGACTTTTATCAAAAGAGCTATACTTCTTCTAGCTCAAAGGTTATAAAGTTGATATAATGTACAAAGTTCAACTAGGGCCTATATTTACCATGTCATGCAGTGGATCCCTGATAATGATATTAATTAGAATTTTATCAATATTGTAAAAAAATGCGTCAGTACTACCATTTCGAACAATATTGGACATACACCAATGTACAGCTATGTTATACATGTAGCTGATAAAAAAACAGGAGCTGCAAATTGGCTCCTTAAAATTGTTTTCTCTAAAAAAATGGAGTAAGAGAGAGAGGGCAATAAATAAATCAAATTCCAAGAGCATGTTTGGAAAACAGAAATCGAGAAATAGTCAGGTTCATACTTGAAGTAGAACCCTGAAAACGAAATAAATCTGTCTTTTATCAATATTGTAAAATAAATGTTTCAATACTACCATTTTCTAAAAATAATTTGTAGCGACATATTCAATGTACAGCTATGTCTCAAATATTTTTTTTTTCTCTAAAAATTGAGTATAAGAGTAATTCCAAGAGCATGCTTGGAAAACAGATATAGAGAGACAGAGAGAGTGAAAAAGAAAATCTAAAAATCAAAGAATACTTTGGGAAAACAGAGAAAGGGAGTGATGAGAAAAACTAACCACAACAATCCGAAGATTAATTTAAAGAATTTCATCTGGTATATCAATCATGCATGATCAACCATGAAATTTGGAGTATCAAAGTTATGATTCCATCCTCATCAACATTTGACGACTGGAAACTTTTAATATACGACAACTTTCCACGGTTTTGATTAGTTGAGAAGCAAAGGTCTGACTTTTACTGTCACAATTGTTAGACAACGACAACTTGTCAGCATATGCCGCAACTTATGGATTTTTTGTCACATAAGACGGATGCGATGACCCTCTTTCATAAGCTGCATAGGAAAATTTGAAATTAGAGGGGAACCCCCCTCTTCTGATTTTGCTTATCAGAACTGTGTCCAGTTTGGGAGTGAGAATATATTTTTTTTTAGGAAATTTTGAATTATAAACTACTTTTCTATGCTCCCTTGCATAAAGTCTTGTAAAATTGGCAGTGGACAATGGTAGATTACGGCAGGCCAAAATCATGATCCTAATGTGAATGGGTGACACACTTACATGTATTAAAGCATACTTCTTATAAGGCGTGTTCACACAGTTAATTGCCACTAGGTCTTATGTCTTCAACATTGGCTTTCTATGGAAATCCATCAGTGTCATAATTTTTTTAGGAAAAATTTGCACAATGTCCTTTTTTTATGCAAACAAAAGCGCAGTGAATTTTCAAGAAAACAATGAATGCATGAATATACATCACAGCTAGAAAATATTTTGAACAAACATGCATAATAGATGTTGATGTTGCTGGCCGTCCATAGTTGCGGTTGATCGGATCAATCGTAACTCTTTGTACAACAGGGCCCAGTTCATCTACTACGCATTTGGTCGAATTGCCATTTAGTTTATTTACCATTTTGTCTAATTTCCAGTTAACAGGCGATACCCATTTTGTCTTACATCCGCATTATCTAACGCCATTTCTTTTACATGGATAGATGAACAGTTTATGGATCAAATTTTCATTTGACATAGTGCAAAATAAGATGCATATGAAGTGGAAAAAAGATCTTCTAGGCATAGGCCTGGGTCCCGTAACACAAAGGTAAGCGATTGATTGTACGCTTGATTTTCAAGACTGATTGTACATTGTAGTCAATGGAATCAATCGTAGAAGAATGTTCTACGATCATTGCTTAGCTTTGTGTTAGGGCCCTAGGTGGGTATATAACTAAGTGTAGAGTTTACCAAACAGCAATAAGGCAGAATCAATAAAAGACCAAACGGGTTAAAGGTGCATGGTCCTTGGTGCTGTGGGACGGTTTTGTACTTGCTGCCATCTTTATTAAGAAGATCATCAACGTAACTCGCACGCAGCTGTCAATCATCAGCCAGCTTTACAGCATGTGCACCTATTCACAGTGCACATATGGTAGGTTTTATCTACATCGGCATGGGTCCAGTAATCTGCTGACATTACTTCACACAGCAGAAGGAAGCACAGCCAACCTGCTGTAATCTTTAAACGTTTTGCTGTAGCAGCTGCCAAGACTTAGAATGCCATCCCTCTTCCAATAAGAAATGCTTCTGGTATTCTTGGCTTCAAATCTTCCCTTAAGACGTACCTTTTTCCTCAATAGTTAATTTTCCTTTTTATCTCGAATGACTGATTGTGGTTATTATTGCAAAAGTTTCATACATTGTACACGCTATGGTACTTTTTGTTTTTAGCACCTCTAAATATAAATTTTTTTATTATTATCATTAGAAGCCGAAGCGTACGCAAACTGAGAATCGTCAGAGCTCGGGCATTCGGACATGGTGTCTGCATGCATTGGTGTCAATAGATAGCTCGCGCCGCCCACAGCACGTACGTATGTCTAACAGCACCCTCCGAATCCAGGGATCGTGCACCTTTAAGCCTATGTGGTATCGGATTACCTGAGAGGTAGACCAACTGCGTGTTATCCATGTGAATATAGACTGTTCATACAAACCAAGACAAACCCTCAGCAACAAAACCATTTTTTCATAGTTTTACACCGAACGTGGCAACAAACTGCATATTTCTCAAACAGAATATCAGGATGGGTGTAAAATTACCCAAGGCTCAGAAGACGGCAGCAGATGATTTGAAGGATCAGGCAACATTTGCAGCAATTATGATTTCTTGTCCCGATTACTGCAGGGAAATGAAAAAGGAAAAATAGAATTACAGATTAAAGGCAATTTGGTTTTTTTCTTCGCATTATTAAAGAATCAATATCTAATTTTCCCAATTGAATAAGCACATAATATGTATATATTCAATACAATAGATAAATAAATAAATAAATCCTAATCAAATATGATAAGGTCACTGATTTTACATGTATACTTAGAAAATAATTATATGGAATTAGGTTGATAATAATGATAATAATAATAATTTTAATGATAATGTTAACAAATAATAATACAAAAAAGAATGATAATTACTATCAAATGTTCTGTTTACTCCCATTTTTTTTAATCACCTAACAGAGATTTAATTTTCCTTAACGTCATCTGCGCCATCAACTACAAAATAAAGCCATTGTTATCACTAACATCAATAATCCTTATGGCAGCTTTTAGGCAGATAATAACAATAAAAAAAAATAAAGATCATAATAGTTATAGTAATAATCATCAAACTTATGAAAATAAGACACGAATTTGATAGAAATGGGTGAAGTTAATCGTATATCAACATTATGAATTCTCAAATTTGTGGGGGCATTGTGGTCAAGTGGTTACGAATCTCGTCTTTTAGTCAGAGGGACATGGGTTTGAAACCTAGCCATGGCACTTTTTCCTCCAGCAAGAATTTACCCACATTTTGCTGTACTCAACCAAGGTGAGGCAAATGGGTACTGGGCAGGTTTTATTCCATGAATGCCACAGAGTTCTGGAAGGCAGCTCGAGCTAAAGCCGGGGTAATAATAATGATAGATAGAAGTGTGCCTTGGAATAGATTACTTCTAGATAGATGGTATAATAAATGCCTATTATTATTATCTATTTCACTACAAAAAGAAAGGATATACTTACTGGTAGCAGTATTCAGCTATACCCCATCCCTTCTTTCCATTCACGGTGACCTCGACGAATCCCTCGTAGAGTTTAGCTTCGCGATCTTTACCCATATAAAACAACGGTGCTAGCTTTACTTTCACATCACACTCAAATCTCTCTGTACCTGTACGTGAAAGGAAAAGGTAAATTACCAATATTATGATTCAATAATAACTTGGAAAAACTTACAATGGACAAAAACTGACACAAGTGCTGTCTCACAACTTTGAAACGCTGTTCATATGACCGTAAAAAGCATATAAGTCTTCCTATTTTGACAACTGTTTTAAACTGCATGGAAGAAAAAAAACACCTTCCCCGAATGTTGCTAGAATTTAATATTTCACATCTTTACATTCATGAAATGCCCAACTATTTTTATAAAGTAAATTATAAGCAAATATTGGTGATCTAAAGGAGTGCCTCATCAATTCTATGCCTAAAATTGTTGGAAATTTCTCTTCACAGATGGTGGGTCATTTATATCACACAACATACAGGAGTTGCTAGTCTGTGGTGTCATAAAACCAAATCTGCTATCAAAATTGGCAACTTTGCTATTCTTAAGTGGAATATCATCAAACCTTCACCAATATCTTTATTTTTATTTTTTTGCTTTTATCAAAACCAATTTGTCATCAGGGTGACCTTTCCCTTTAACTCGTTTGAGACTGAGCTGCATATATGCTAGTCCAGATTGGTCCTTGGAGTATAGAAGCTATCTTATCACCATCATCCTCATTCATCTCCATCTTTGTAAAAATATGAACAAAATAACATTTCCATTCTGCTTTATAGATGTATGTAGTAATTTAATGAGTTTTATTCCTGAGTTGTCATTTTTTTCAAGCAATCTGCTTATAATGACAATCCTTTTCCTGCAAACTAAATGTTATTTTTTTCTTTTTGGTAGTAGATCATATTTGTTTAGAATGACTTTTTTTAATTCATTTTTTTTTCTTTATGATTAATACCAAAGTCAATTACTAATATATTAATTTTGTTACGTAATTAGAATTGTATTGTATATCATTGTTATGAATGCAGAAGAAAAAAAAATCAAATCAAAATAAAAAAATCTTTCTGAAAGCTCAAAAGGAGGGCATATGATTGTGAGTCACATGCCCTCTATGTTAGCTTTGGGAAAGATAGCTTCCATCAATACACCAAGGTGCAATCTGGGGTCCGTTTCATAAAATTTGTTACAATAACAAATTTACAATAACAGTTAAAAGCTACTGAAATCCTTCTATCTGATTGGCTGATGGTAAATTATTTAAAGAAATTGTGCATTTGTTATTATAACAAGCCTTTATGAAAAGGGACCCTGGGGGCCGTTTCATAAAGCTGTTCGTAAGTTGAGAGCGACTTTAAGAACGACTGGTGATCCTTTCTTGGGGTAAATGATATGCACAAAAATCTTCATTGGCGAAGGTTTTGCGCGTAAGAAAGGACCACCAGTCGTTCTTACAGTCGCTCTTAACTTGCAAGCAGCTTTATGAAACACCCACCAGGACTACAAATACATGCACGCAGGCTGGCATCTATGGAGACATGTGTTATAAAGTGAACTCACACAGTTTCCAGTGGGTTAAAGATAAATTCCAGTTCTGGTAACGATCTCAAAATGACTTTTACAGAAGCTAATATAATGACCACCCAAGTGTCTGTTTGTATGAATAAAAAATATGTGCAAAAGGATTCTGGAAGAAATTGTGTAATTGCTGAGAAATAAGCAAAATAAGCGCGGATTCGGTCACTTCCGTCGGGTCTTTATTCCAGCAATAATAATACACTGTCCCACGTGCGCTTATCTGTGTTGGTGATCTTCAGAGTGAACATTTTCAGCATAGATTTCAAGATTTCACAAAGTTCAGTTTATGTAACTGGACCAGATCTAGATCCTCGACGATATACTGACAAATAAGCCTGGTTTTACAGACTTTCATGAAATCAGTGTTTACTGCAACTACTGGTATTTCTCTTTAATAATAATGAGCTTTCACATTTTCTTACCACAGATAAAGCTGAATTTGTATTGCTCAGGTATCTTCCATGTATCCTCTCCCGTGGATACCATATCAAAGGTACTGTGTGTCAAGGTCACTTTGTAATCTCCCGGCCTCATCACGTAACCTGTGGTTAAACTTGGGACAGGAAAAGGAGCGATAAATAAGTGACAAATATGCTACCTTTCAAGTATAGATTAATACTGGGGGCTTCCCCACCTTTTCTTCTACATTCAACACTCTTTTGCCCCAAATGTTTTTACAAAAAAAATGGCCCCACTGCTTCTAGGTCCCAAATAAATACCTAAGAAACAAAATCTTTTTTTTTTTCTGAGAGAAATAAGAAACCCTGACCGAGACCCATGAAATATAACAACCTCATTTAAAACTCATAGGAAGTCAGTAAAAATGAATTCTGAATTTTTCATAGCTTGAAAAGGATATTTTAAGCTTCAAATTGATATAGTACTTGTCAAAATTGATCATTTAGAAGTATTGCAGATTATTTACACAATTTCAAGGAGATAGGTATTCGGTTTACAGAGAAAGAGGTGTTAGAAGTTCAAGTTTTCACACACCTTAAAATAGAACTTTAATGATTTTTTGAACATGTCAATTGGACATGATAAATCTATTTAACTTATTAAAGTTACACATTACATTCTCTAGAAATTGGCTATGCCACAAACACAAAATATTGTATAAAATACAAATTGGCACAAATTTGTTCATATTTTGCTGTTATCAATAATTTTGTACCCATATTATATCAATTTTTTAAGAGAATGAAAACATGTTAACAAAAATAAAAACTTGTTGACAATCTGAGGAGCAAAGGCTCATGATTTTTTTTAACATACCATGATAATCTGCCACCTTTATGTTCACATCTCAGTATCTTCAATAGTTTTGACCCATATCATATCCATTTTATTTTTTCAAAACATGAAAATGAATAAAAAAGAAAAAATGTTGTTGCCATTTTAAGGAGCAAAGGCTCATAAATTCTGTCTTTACATACCATGATAACCTGCCTGGATAGCATATCTTGCCTGCGTGTATACATGTACCATCTTCTAGGTGTAACATGTGAATAGCATACCGGTGGATCTCACTCCAGTCTCTATAGTTACCTGAATAAAGGCAGAAAGATTGATAGATTAATTGATCAATTGATTGATAGAGTACTGAAGTGTTACATTTTCAGTTTTCCATTTTTTGCATTTAAACATTTTTATACCATATTTCAGTAGAGCATGATCAAATACCTCCACGACTCAACTTTGGTGGGAATCGGTTCACGGGACTAAGATGACCTCATGAATACATAATTCGCCCCATTTAAATTAATGTTATGAACCAGGCAAATATCTTGGTCATACATGTATGGTCGTAACTCCGGCCCCATGGACCGCTTCCCATCAAATTTTGGTTGTGGGTGGTTTTCATCACGCACTTACGAGCTATGGAATAAAAAAACAATGAAATGCAAGAAGAAAATGTCTTTTGTGATGTCATCACTTTGGTACTCTGAAAAGATTGGAGAGATGGATACATGAATATATAGATAGATTGATTGATAGATAGAAAGATGAGATATAGAGATTGAAAGAGTAAGGTGGGGAGAAAGAGAGAAAGATTGAGAGAAGAAATATAGAGAGAGAATGATAATAGGAGAACAAGAGTAAGATGGGGAAGAGAGAGAGATAGAGAGAGAATGAAAAATAGGGAAAAATAGATACAGATTGAAAATATGGGAGCAATAGCAATAGAGAAATAGTGTGGAAGAGTGTGTTTGTGTGTGAGAGAGGAAGAGAGAGAGAGAGTCAGTGATATAAAAGGAGCAAGAGAGCAAAATGAGCAATAAATAGAAATGAAGTAATACAAGAGAGATTCAGGCCTACCATATGAATGGTCTCTCATTCCTGCTACTATAATATCCTGTTTGCCGTGACCTTCGACCTCTACTGAACCCGCCATTTGTCCAAACTGTTCATGGTGTGTCTGATGGGACCTTCATGAAGAGAGAAAAAAATTACATTCGACAGAAGAACTGATTTAATTTAAGTTTAATTGTGTGAATCAGTGAATGTCTAACTGGGCAATACAAAAGAAATGTTTAAACCACTTCATATTAAGCAGAAACAATATACATCGATAGTCTTGAATTCCCGAATTGTTCAATTAATCAAAGTTTGTGAAGACAAATAATCACAGCTTTCTCAGGTAATTCTGTTAACTACCATTATCTGTCAGTAGAAAATTGAAGGAATGACAGAGTTCATATAATAGAAGGGATATACTTTCCTCACACTAAATGGTAAGAAGGTAGTCAAGAAACAACAAAGACACACAGACTCAATCAATAGTAGTAACATAACCTCAAAAAGGTGCAATAAGATCCAAAATCAGGCAAATTGACTTCAAGCAGATGCTAATAAAGGAAAATAATGATACAGACATACAGTGTGATAACAAATAAAGAAGAAAACTACATGTATATTCATAACTCAGAAGACATTACATTTCAGGACATGTGTCTTCTTAACTTTTAGTTTGGTTTGGTTTTATTTACCGTATAAAAATCACAAAATCACGACTGATCTTCCTTTTTCAACTTGCCATAACAACCAACTCACGTGATTGTGGCCATTAGCGGGAAGACAAGGGAAAACAAAATTTGTGGTAAGTTCAGACAGTCAGCGATGCCAATTTGAAGAGGGGAGCAGACTCAACCAATTATTCTAGACCTTGCTTACCGTTTCAGCTCATCAAAAAATTGTTTCGACCATTTCTCCCTTGCAATAGTATCAGCCATGAGAGAAGCATCCAAATCAGTATCAAAATCAAAGTAAGTTGTGAGAGCGGTCCACCTAAAATAAAAAAGAAAAGAATAATGATCCTGAAAATTGTTATTGAAAGACCTGTTACTCATTAATATCCCATATTTCAATAGCCTTTCTGAAGATATCAATAATTGTATATTGTTGTGTTTTTTTTAAATCTCAAAACCTTTTCATGAAACATTTAAGTCTTTATGCACCTTGAGCACCCTACATAATGGAGTTTGCACATTATATGTCTTACTACTAAAATAATCATTATTTATAATATTATTATAATTAATATCATCATTGTCATAATAAACTAATAATAATAATAATCATCATCATCATATGGTCAATTCCAGCGTAACGGACATGACGTTCAGACAAATTTTTGTAATTCAAAGGTTTATACAGTAGAATTAGCAGTCTTTTGATAATTGTTACTGAGCTTATCAGACACATTTAAGTATCAGTTACATACACATGAAATTTCAAATTGTTTCATTGAACAGTTGTTGAGATATTGCACTCTTTGTGAGCGTAACGGACATGACACGAAATGGACGAAGCATTTTTACCTCCAATTGCTTATCAAAATTCCTGTGAATTCTTAGATTGCATGCACCTGACATTGGTGTTAATTTAACCTTAAGATCATGCTCTATCCATAAAATGGTGTTTAACAACAGTTTTGCAGTGCATTCTGTATTCATAGCTCAAAATGTAGCGTAACGGACATGACACACGAAGCGTAACGGACATGACAGTTTCGTCCACTTTTTGTAAGTGAATATAATTATTTTATTACAAGATATGGTACAAGTCTAATTGTTTACATGTTAAGGCTAGAGGTTAGAGACACACATCATAACTGGTAATCTGTAATATCTCCCATTATTTTGCAATTTAAGAGGGGGGCTTTTCATACAATATTTATAAAAAAAAAATATTTAGAAAAATTTCTTTTACACCAGTTAACAACAGATAGAGAGTATTTTCCAGTTACTACCATCCTCTACACCTAATTAAAAGAGAAAAAGTTGATAGTAAAGATTATTTTTTATTCATGGCTTACTATTTGATAATATACACTAGCGTAACGGACATGACACCCTTACGAAGTGAACTTCATTAGCACTTCTTAGTTTCAAAATGAAAGAAATATGAATAATGAATGTAATTATGTAACAGCAAAGTACCTTTACTAACATTCTTAAGAAAAATATGTAGATATTATTGGCGGGTATCATTAATTTTAAAAAATAGCTATAGCCTGCATGATACTTTTATATGGAATAAAATTTTTATTGTACCACTATGGCACACTGAGAAAACCAAATCTCACTTTTTGTGAGAAAACAAATGTACCAGACCTGTATAAATCCAAGATGAACATATTATGAAATGTATTTTATGATAAAGAGTATGTAGTAGTATTAATGTCAGTTTTAAGATTAAAAATAATGACATTAAAAAGTATTTTGAAATTTAATAGCAGTACCTAAAGACCGATCTTTCATCATCGATTATGTATGAGTTGAAAGGCAATCGGAATGTTTGTGAAATTATTTTTCATTCGAATTAAATATCATCATGAGTATAATCATCCTTTCATCAAATCTTGGATGTTCTAAATCTTACGATCTTACTTGCTGACAAATGTGGCTGTATCTAATTTCGTTGCATTGTCCGCGCTGCTTGTGTACAAATGAAGATACATCATTCAAATCATGATTATGGCTGACCAAAATACTATGATGACATAATTTATTGATCGCGCCACATTCCTTCCACAGCCCCTTTGCTTTGTGATATTGCAAAGAAGTGCCACTGTAGCGGGTTCATGGATTCATAGAGCTACACCATGTAACACAGATATCTGAATACAAACTTTTTTTTTTTAATTGAGCCCATGCCATCACTGAAGAGTAGAGGCTGGTGAAAGTCAGATAGTTTGAAGCAATACATGTATCATCAATGATCATCATCAATGATCTCATGAATTCACAAGTTGAAGTTTTATCATGCTCCAAACTGTCAGTGCAAACTCATATTATCAATTGTATTGTTCAAACACAAATGATGCAGATTGTGATCTAAGTATGTTGCCAGATCAAGCTGCATCTTTCCTAATATTATGTGGCATACCGTTAATTCTCAGAAAAATATACCAGAACAAGAGCTGAACTTTCATCATTCACTAACTTCTAAAAATGGCTTGAATGACATGCAGATTCTAGGAGTTATTACATCCAGCTATCCTCAAGCAATTGAGACTGACCTCAGTCTGTGACACTGAGCCTAATATTTTGTTTTTGTGAATGCTGCCTTTTGTCATATATAAGGCGTCATGTCCGTTACGCCATTTTTATGAAAATGAGAAGTGGTAAGGGAAAATGATTGCTACACATGGTAGGGGTTTAATTCTAACATAGAATCTGAATCTGCAGTACCTTTAGACAAATTTCCTGTAAGCTATGAAAACTTTAAGTGAAAAACGTAACGGACATGACACTGATAATGGTAAAGAAATCACACAAATCTGAAGACAGATTTCTCTAAAATTGATGAATGGCATAAAATTTAACGATGATTTTCTGTTGATTTAAACATTAATCAACTATTCAAAAGTTAAAAGAGACCTCTGGGACCTTGTTTGCTTTTAGTAGAGACAGGAAAGATGAATTGTTTAAAAATAGCCAAATTTTTTACACTTTGCAATTTACTATTATATTTTTTTGATGATGGAAAAAACTACAAAATTTTATCAATATTGCGATTATTCTATTGGAAATTGGTACTTTATAGATTACTTTTTAAGAAAATTTGACTGCTTAAGTGAAATCTGAAACTTCATTTTTTCTCTAAAGTGAACATTTTCCATGGAATTGCCCATATATCTTTAAATGTCATTATTTGTGCATTGCAGATTTGATCTTCTTTAGCTATCCCCTAATCCTCAAACCATCCACCTTGGACTCAAACCATTTCTTAAAATATGCCCGGAAGATGAAAGAAAGAAATATCTCACCTTAAGTCCATGTTTACTTCTAAAAGTTTTCCATTTGTCCAGTCTTCC
Source organism: Lytechinus variegatus (assembly GCF_018143015.1). Lineage (NCBI taxonomy): Eukaryota > Metazoa > Echinodermata > Echinoidea > Temnopleuroida > Toxopneustidae > Lytechinus > Lytechinus variegatus. Next base: position 25,681,277 of record NC_054748.1, on the reverse strand, counting down.
TTTTTAGCATCAACAAGTCTAAAGAATGAGACAATAAGAAACAACAAAACTAACTCATTTGACTGAACTTATTTCATTGGTAGGAAAATGTCCATTCCTCCATTGGGCTATAAACAATCTCTGTGCTCAGCCCAGCTTTTGGATATTTATCAGGGTGGCATTTTATTTCAGGGTTAGCATTAGGGTATGATTTCTGTGAGAGAATATGGGGTGAAATGGGTCAGATTGTTGTATTGAAGTGACTAATTTTCAAATGGTAGGCACTTTCTGATTCATGCATGGGTTTATCACTCTCTATGCTCAGCCCAGCTATTGGATCATTATCAGGGAGGCATTTTCCATCAGGGTTATCAAGGTACGATGACCCCGGTGTGAGGATGTGGGTGGGGTGGCTAGGAGGGAGGGTCAAGTGAGATGGGGGATGGGTCAGTTGACTTACCTCATTTTCCCATGGTAGGATATTTTCCACTCCTTCGTGGGCTTCATGCTCTCAATGCTCAGCCCAGCGAAGGAATGTCTATCAGGGTGGCATTTTTTCTATCATGGTTAGAATCATCAAAAGATGATCTCTGTGGGAGGGTTTGGGGTGAAGTGTAGTCTGCAGGCACAGACCTTAATTGGAACTTTGATCAACAAGTGTGCCTCCGCGCAAAGGCTAGCACATACAAAACTTGCTGTTCCTGAGCAAGAGGGCCTTCAGTACACAAGGCACGAGTAGGTTGCACATTCAGACCCTTAACTCGAGTGAAGGGTTTGCCCAGCAGACTAGGTGAAGTGGGTGATGGGGGGATGGGTAGGATGTTGGGTGAAACTAGTCCAGATTGGACCTTGTTGTTTGGAAGTGCCCTTTCCCAAAAGCTAACATAGAGGGCACATGTCTCCCAATCTCTAATCAGCGACAATCCACTCATCTTCGCTCCCCACCAAGGTCCAGTACAAAACTTTGCTGCATCAGAAAAGCTAAGCGTCAATCAAACAAGTTACACGGTAGGGGGTCAGGTGCCCTAGTCTCACACACCAAACAAGACACATTTTTACCCAAACAACTTCACCTCAAACAGGATGAAAAATGCAAAGTTGTGTGTTTTTTTTACACTGTAATCATAAGACTTCGTGTTCATGCACTTAAGAAATATCTATTCAGCGCCTAATTTCTCCCTCGCCAAAAGATTCCTCCCATGAACCAAGTATTAAAGTTTGAATAAGTAGACTACACCAGTTGCAAGGAGACACCAGCTGGTAAACGTCTCTGGCTCAGGCAGTAATCAAGAGATGCTGACCCCCTCCCCCATCGTGGTCAATGGGCAGTGGAGGGTCAGGGGAAACCAGACCAGTAGCCTACAGGTACGACTAGTCTCTTGTACCAAACTTTTGCTTCCACTCAAATACAAGTTTACCCCCAAGGACGATGAAAATACACAGATGTGACCGATGTTCTTCAGAATGGACATATACCGCCATGATTATTTGATATTCAAATTTTGTTCTATTGAAATGTTCTCTTACCCAATGATTTCATCCCTTGAATAAGTATTACAGTTTATATGACTAGACTACAAAAACCAGGACCCTGTGGCTTCCATGAAATGACCTCCTGACCTCCATGATAAGGGGCAGTCAATGGTTTTTGGAGCTATTAATAGCTCATGGTTTGGACGTGGTTTGTTATGCAGTCACAGTGTATTCCATACTACGGACATCCAGCTAGTTGCTATAATTATATAATAACATTCATAAAAGATCCTAGACATGGTTTCAAAAGAAAGTTTTAAAAACATTGTATAACATTAATGAAACAATATTTCCCTTATGTTAAACATGCAATAAACCTTATTTTTATTATGCCAAGCAGATATATTTTCCTAAATGGTATTTAAATATCTTTACCCATACTTGACATTAAAAAAACATTAAGACACAAAATGATATTTTTCTAACGATTTAATAATGTTACATAATTAATATGATTTTTTTTTAAAACGTTCGATGTTATAACCATGATATGATGATAAAAAAGTCATGTTTGTTTTCAAAATATTTCGACAATGTTTTTTCATAATATTGTTCTGATTTTTTGATAGGAACACAATAACATTTTATTTTTATTGACATCTACATGTACCTTAATTGGATGTAAAATAGCATTTTCAAAAATGTTGTTAGAATATTACTAAACTTGAATTGAATTCTTGAAGAGTATTTTCGAAGTGTTTTCCAAAAAGTGTTTTTCAAAAATATATTAGAAACATCCTGAAGATTTTAACATAAATTGTCATTTTGAGAAACAAATTAAAACAGATATCGAGTTTATAATGTTAATACATGTACGTACATTGGATGTGATAATGAATGTTATGAAAATATGTTAGATGAGCTTTTGCCGTGGCTGTCGTCCGTCCACAATTTCAAAATGCTTCTTCGCCATTTCAAGTCCGCCGATTTCAATATTGTTTGCTTTATATTATTATGATAGCACTAGGTGGGGGATTCAAAATGTCTACACAGAATTTTGAAACTCATTTAATATGCTAATTTATGCGCATTTTTCAAAATTCACAAAAAATGCATTCTTCTTTATTTCTGTTGACCAATTTTGAATTTTTGCTTCCATCTGGTAGAGCTTCATGAAGGTCACCAAACTTCTACACAGAATTTTGAAGTTTGGAGTAGAAAATTATCTATGCTAAGTGCGAAATTCAATCATAAATCACAGAAAATGCCTCTTCTTTATTTGTTGACTGGATTTCAAAACGCTGCTTAATTCTTTGTCATTTCAAGTATAATTTCAATTCAGTTTGCTTTATATGATAGCACTAGGTGGGGGAATCAAAACTTCTACACAGAATTCTGAAACTCATTCAATATGCTAATCTATGTGCATTTTTTAAAATTCACAAGATGCCTCTCCTTCGTTATTTGTTGACCAATTTTGATATTTTGACTTCGTTCTGGTAGCACTTCATGAGGTGCACCAGATTTCTACACAGAATTTTGACCAGAAACATTTTTATGCTTATTTATGAGTATTTTTTAAAACCCACATAAAATGCTTCTTCATAATTGTTGATCGATTTTTTTTTCCTTCCTTGTGGTAGAAATTTATGAGGTTCACCCATTAACTTCTGCACAGAATTTTGAAATTTTCAGTAGAAAATTAGTTATGCCAATTTATGCGAAATTTATTCATAAATCACAGGAAATGCTTCTTCTTCTTTATTTGTTGACCGATTTTGATTTTTTTCCATCTGGTAGAGATACATGAGGTTCACTAAACTTATAGGCTACATCATTTGTTGATCAATTTTAATTTGCTTTATATGATCACTTTAGGTGGTGATACAAAATGTCAACACAGAATTTTGAAACTCATTAAATATGCAAATTTATATATTTTCAAAACTCACAAAAAAAATATGCATTCATTTGTTGAACGTTTTAAAAATGAATCAGAAACATCCTAATTTTGATATTTTTATGATATCATTTTTAAAGGACAAGTCCACCCCAGAAAATTGTTGATTTTTAATAGCGAAAAACTCTAACAAGCACACTGGCGGTGAAAATGTCATCAAAATCTGATAGTTACTAACATTCGATTAGTTTTAACAAAAGAGATATATGCTCAACTCGGACATGCAAATGAGAGAGTTTTATTGATGATGTCCCTCACTCACCATTTTTGTATTACATGTATATTGTTTGAATTATAAAATATATGTCAATTTTTTTTAACAGATTTGACAATAAGGACCGAGTAGATCGAACCAATTGTTAAGTCAATGGTAATACCATATGTTCAGGGAGGAACAAAACTTTGTTTCACAAGACAACAGGGATATAATTGGAATATTTAATATTTCATATAATAAAATACAAAGTTGAGTGATGTCATCAGTCCCCTCATTTGCATACCGTCCAGGATGTGAATAAAACTGTTTTATGAACATTGTAAAGCGAGATTTAAAATTGTCTTTCTTATTGTGCATCTGATTTTGATTTAATTTTCCAGTATTCTTATTTTTTTCTCATTTTATTCAAATCAACTTTTTATGGGGCGGACTTGTCCTTTAAGCAACAGATAATTATCATGCAATGGGTGTCGAAACAGAAAACTTTCTCACAAAATTATGATAATACATTTTTTTTTTCAAATAACAACATTTTGAAAAAAAAAAAGTTTTCCTGAAGTGCGAATGAATGTACAACACACATTACTATACACAAAACTATAATGAGACATGTCTTCTAATTCATAGACATCACCATTAATGTTAAATCCTATATTACATCTATAATTGCACTGCACTTTCCGCCATCATCTGGTGTTTACCAATGCGAAATGATGCTGATATTTTTTCGAGTTATACCATATTTTTGACTTGTATTAAATGTAACATGACAAAGCTTGCGTGCGCTTGCGAAATCTTTTCTATCCAATGAACGCCCTTATATTTCTCTATTGGTCAATTCCAGCCAAATGTTGCATTTTTCCATTTTCAAAAATTTCTTTTCGGAGCAATTTTGTTTATACTGTTTATAAGTATACAGTTTAAGGTTTACAAAAACACACTTATATTTACTATACCCTCATTCATTCATAAAATACGCAATGTACACTCTTTTGCATTGTGGTACTAAGATTTCATAGAAAATGTACAACTTTCACCCATCCTTGGCTCCTGGCAAGCAAAGGGTGCTGATGAAAAATCCCACTGTCCATGTGACCTCCAAGCCATAATTTACCATTAGCTGTATTGTTTTACACGCTGCAGTGAAACTATGAGGCACAAAATACATTTCAAGGTGTGTATGTTTGATGTCCCATAAGTCACAGTTTTGAGCATTAAGTTTCCCTCATATGCTGCCATAGACTCCTGGAGACAAGTATTGGACTTTTTTATCTTCTATAGTACATGCTTGCTTCAACAAATCAAGCTGCATCTGTATTGGACTTGAAATAGCTATACTGGGGGGACATACATTTCAGTCCCATAAGTCACATGTCCCATAAGTCACATATACAGTTCGTAAACCATTCCACCTTAAAGCTGTCCATGACAGCAAAGAGAGAGACAAGAATGCTTAAAAGCTGGAGAACAGTATGCTGACTGTCAGAAAAAACAGTCTGAATATCAAAGGCAGTGCATTGAACAACAAAAAATAAGTTTGCATTGTGTGCCCAGTCCAGAAAGAAGGAGAAAACTGAATATGATCGCTAAAATGCAAAGCTGAGTGCAGGTGAATTGGGTTTGTTTCACCCTAGCTTTTAGTCATTTTTTAGGTCCAGATCATTCTCTTGGTTTTCTTGTCCCCTTAGAGTGTGCATCAACTGTTTTACATATGATGTGAACTTGGTATATACACGTAGTTCCATGGAAACTATTAAAACCTATGTCAATGTCCCATCAGTCACGAATTTTGAAGTTGAGCGACCCTCTGGATCCTGTCAAAATAAGAGCACCAGTCCTCAGATGCATTTAAGGCTACCATGAGCAGAGCTATTAAAGCCCCTGTAAATGCCAAAAAATTGTTCAGAAGCTTGCAATCAAGTTTTCTCAGAATCATTCCTGCCGCCTGCCAATAGAAAGGAACATGCGCATTTAAAGAGGACCAAAGGGTGGTGTCATAATGTCATGAACATCGAATCGCCGGTTCTAAACCTAGTCGCAGCTGCATGATCGTCTTACACATTTGTATTTGCAAAAATAATGATTTGTGTTGTCCTTGGTTGTTACCATCATTCTGATAGTCGTAAAAGGGCACTGGTTCATAAAGCTTTTCGTAACTTAAGAGCGACTTTAAGAACGACCGATGATCCTTGTGGTAAATGTCATCATAAATTGGCAATGTTTTAGCATATAAGAAAGGATCACTAGTCATTCTGAAAAGTTGCTCCTAACTTACAACAGCTTTATGAAATGGCCCCAGGTTATTTTGTTTAGAACCAGGCTGCCATTACACCATGACAACTAACATCACTTTGGTACTCTACAAATGATGATGTCCTTACAGGCATTCAGAATTTCTATGAAAGAGATGACATATCAACCCAAGCAGCTGGCAAAAAAAGAAGTTGTGATAGGGTGCATCCCCATGGTATATTTTTTAACCAACATTTTTTGTATTGCCTGAAGTGTATAGTTAATGAATCTTGATGATCCCTTTGTCAAATCGTGTCCCATGGGGTTCCAAATTGGCAATTTTGGCAGCCATCTTGGATTTTTCATGAAAATCAATTATTTTCATATTTTTTGCACAGACAATGGTAAATCTTCCATGTAAATGAATACACTTTTTACTATACAAGTATACATGTACATGCAGTTTAGATAGTAGAAAGCGATTGCAACTGTTTTCTAGACAGTCCAGTTAATGAATTTTTTAAAAAGAATTTATGCCAAAATTTTAATATTTTTTGTCAAAAATTTGCCTGTGCACTGATATCCATCTGTTTTATCATAAACATCAACAGCTAATGAAAAATATGAGCATTTGACACAAAAGAGAGTATATTAACAAGAATATTGATTTACTTCATGGCAGCATTAATGTCTTAATTTCTCACATGTAATACACTGTAGTGTAAAGGTCATTTTCTTACCATACTGTATGAGACAGATAGAGAAAAGCAACATTTATTTGTCCTATCTGTAACAAATATGTCATATCATTATGTCCCATCAGTCACAATTGAAAGTGTGTACATTCTTTCTAATTGTTCATTTTTCATCTGTTTGCTAAATATTTATGATTGTAATTGTTTATTATTTTCTACTTATTTGATTACAGTTCTTAAAACTTGATGACAAGTTAGGAAGCTTTTTTTTGGTTAATGTTCCCTTTATATAAATGAACTGCGTGAAAAGATGTTTCTGCCCTTTGTTGAATTTATTTCTGACACAATGGCATGAATTATTAAGGGTGTCATCTTATTAGGAAATATTTATTCATGCTGAAATTAAGTTTGACTTAAAAAGTCATCGCGAGGAAATGTTAATTCCATGAAATGAGATAGGGTCCCATCAGTCACATTCACTTGTCCCATAAGTCACACACGATTGCACACAACTACTGAAACAAATGAAATGAATCAAGTCCAATTCAAGTACTGTTAGTGAGCCCTATCACTAGTTAATCTCCAAGCCCAAATCTAAAAACATTGTCATAAAACTGAGATAGATATGGCACTTTGAACAAAAGAGCCCAATTTGTGTGGTCCATCAATGTCCCATAAGTCACAATGACATTTCTGAATATCTAGCACCCTATGCAACCAAGCTGAAAGCATACATTTTTGTATATAGTAAGTTTAAGTATTCTTCTTTCAGTTTAATAAAGTAAATCCATGTTTGTGCAGCTACTATTTCAGATATGCACCTCAGTTATGTGGAAAAAAGTATCAAATGTCCCATAAGTCACAATGGAATTGACCTATTCTTAAATTTAAAGGTATAATATCTACTGAAAATAATAAAAGAAAACATTTTTTGATGTGATAGAATAATTTTGATTGGCACATATACTTTTTTATATGAGAGCGCCGCTAAAACCACACAATTGTGACGATGGTACAACGTTGGAATGTAGTTTGTTCCTGGGTTGTTAGATAAATTACGTTATGCCAACGTTGGGAAAACATTCAACATTGGGAAAACGTTTGACCATCTGGACATATTCATTAACTAGAGAATGACCAAAATTTCAGCTTATATAATATACGTGATTATGTTTACGTACCTGTTTAAAGTTTCACAAATGGAGCCTGATTAACATATAATTTTCAAGGTAATATATGGAAAATTTTATTCTGCCAGGTATCGAAAAGTTGTCTCATATAGGAATCAACAGGTTTCAGTGGATAGGTGAAGATATAGAATGATATTAGGTTTAAGATTAGGATAGGATTAGAATGGGATAAAATATTTTATCAGTGGGATAAAGTCGGGTGAACTTCACCTTGAAAGTACATGGCGGGTTTTGATGAGTTCAAAGTCAAAATATAGTATGCAGTCCTTTGGTATGATAGCATTTAAGGTAGGCTATGTCCATTTGACCATTTCACACAGACACTTATTAATGTCAATGTGTGTATTTAGTGAAATATGTATACATGAATGTGTAATAATACATCAGTCAAGAGGCTTCTAAAATTTGGAACACATTTTCTGGATGTTTAAAGTTCATTGACCTTTTTCAGTTAATAATTTGGATGATTTGCCTTAATACTTAGCAGTATTTTCATCCCCTCAGAATTGTAGGAAGTGGTTTTTTTTTGTAATAGTGCTAACAATGTGTCAATCTGGAAGAAATGTCAAAATTAAGACATTGCAAATTTATCAGATTTTTATGTTTCAACCTTATCACACAGGTCTATGACATGGTCAAATCTATATTTCAATCATTAGAAAGTAAAGTAGAGTATGTTAGCTTTAATTTGATACTAAGTTTGTAGGTTTAGGCCAAGTTTTGACAAAAATATTGATGTTTTCCCAAAATTTGCACAAAAAATGCGTTTTCCCAGTACAGGCGGCGCCGCTTCCGGCACCACCCCTCATCACCTCTGGTGTCCTGACTAAGTTCTATAAAGTCTACAGCAATGAAACTTTCCAGGCTATTGCCTTATTAATTCAGCTTTAAAATGATACTAAATTTGTTGGAATAGCCTCTATGCTTTTGAAAATAATTAAGAATTACTATAGCACGTAGCCAAAATGTGTAACAGCACCACTCTTTTTTTTTTTTTGGGGGGGGGCGACCTCATGACGCATGACCATATATATATATATATATGTGGCCCAGTGGATTAGTCTCCAGACTCTGTTCAAACAGAGGATTGTGGGTTCGAATCCAACCATGGCGTAATTTTCTTCAGCAAGAAATTGATCCACAATGTGCTGCACTCAACTCAGGTGAGGTAAATGGGTACCTAGCAGGAAATTATTCCTTGAAACGCAGCGCGCGTATAATAGCTGCACTGCTAAAGCCAGGGTAATTATGCTGCATATACTGTAGAGCGCTTAGAGACTTCTGACACAGTAAGTGTTAAGCGCTATATAAGCAAGTATAATTATTAATGTCAAGTGAATGATTTAAACATTATTCTACATTACATATGTAACGGTAAAAAATACTTGGGGAGGGGGCATTTTAGAAGAAAACACAATTAGAGCCGTTTTTATTACCATGGAGACATGTTCAGTTTTCCAGCGAATCTCTTTTTCAGCTCAGGGCATGGTTTCGCAATTAATTGTATATTCGTTTAATAATGTGTAATTCAATCACAATTCATTTTCCTTCATTGATATCACTTATTAAATGATTACTGAATGCACTGTTGATAGTTAGATCTAGTTGCTAACTTATACAATTTTCCATCAAATTGAATAGCTCAAGGAAGGATGAAGTTTATCAAATTTGAACAGAATTGGTAGTTGCTGGAATTATTTATATCATTTTCGATCTCTTGATGATGAAAAAACTTACTTGATTTGGTCCATCACCACGTCTACTCACCATTCCGTTTGTGACCATTTTGTGTCACATCGGTCTAATATAATAATTGCTTGATTTCCACTTTATTTTCATTCATTTTGCACAACACTTAGTCTAATTAGACCAAATGGTAAATGGACTAAATGGCTATTGGCCAACTGGTTATTAGACGGAATGACATCAAACTAGACCATGTGGTGAGAGGACGTATTGATGGTAGACCAAATAGAAAGTTGGCAAATGGATGAATTGGCATTTAGATGAATGAGAAATACTATAGGACTCCAATTATGGAGTCCATACATTCAGTGCATGTATGAATTACATTACACTGACTGCCCCTTATCATGGAGGTCAGGAGGTCATTTCATGGAAGCCACAGGGTCCTGGTTTTTGTAGTCTAGTCATATAAACTGTAATACTTATTCAAGGGATGAAATCATTGGGTAAGAGAACATTTCAATAGAACAAAATTTGAATATCAAATAATCATGGCGGTATATGTCCATTCTGAAGAACATCGGTCACATCTGTGTATTTTCATCGTCCTTGGGGGTAAACTTGTATTTGAGTGGAAGCAAAAGTTTGGTACAAGAGACTAGTCGTACCTGTAGGCTACTGGTCTGGTTTCCCCTGACCCTCCACTGCCCATTGACCACGATGGGGGAGGGGGTCAGCATCTCTTGATTACTGCCTGAGCCAGAGACGTTTACCAGCTGGTGTCTCCTTGCAACTGGTGTAGTCTACTTATTCAAACTTTAATACTTGGTTCATGGGAGGAATCTTTTGGCGAGGGAGAAATTAGGCGCTGAATAGATATTTCTTAAGTGCATGAACACGAAGTCTTATGATTACAGTGTAAAAAAAACACACAACTTTGCATTTTTCATCCTGTTTGAGGTGAAGTTGTTTGGGTAAAAATGTGTCTTGTTTGGTGTGTGAGACTAGGGCACCTGACCCCCTACCGTGTAACTTGTTTGATTGACGCTTAGCTTTTCTGATGCAGCAAAGTTTTGTACTGGACCTTGGTGGGGAGCGAAGATGAGTGGATTGTCGCTGATTAGAGATTGGGAGACATGTGCCCTCTATGTTAGCTTTTGGGAAAGGGCACTTCCAAACAACAAGGTCCAATCTGGACTAGGGTGAAACAGGATAGGGGGAATGGATCAGTTGGCTTACCTCATTTTCCCATGGTAGGATATTTTCCACTCCTTCATGGGCTTGACGCTCTCTATGCTCAGCCCAGCCACGGAATGTTTATCAGGGTCACAGTCTTCAAGAAGAGTTCCGGGATGATCAGGAAGCTGAAGGACACCAACGCCAGGAAGAACCAGATAGGTCAGGACGTTGGCCATCTGGTTCTGGCGTCTTGCGATCGCTGTGACAACGTAGATGCCATCTTTGTTGGAGCCGTTGAAATATACAGCATCTACAGCCTGCCAAGTGATATGAGAGTGTCTGTGAATGGCATGTTTCATTTGGGAATATTCATTATTTTCATTATGATGACGATAAAAATGATAATGATAATAATGATGATGATAAGAACAATATTAAAAATGATAATAATAATAATCATCAACATCACCACCATCATCATCATCATCATTAGTAGTAGTAAAGGATTAATCTCACTTATATGGAAAAAATCCATCAATATAATTATTTTTCCTCACGAAATTTGCACAATGTCCTTTTGTGATCAAAATGGGCAAACCTAGTTGTCACGACAGCAGTGAATGTATGAATATATACATCATATCTAGAGAACATTTTGAACAAACAAGCATCAGCGATGTTGGCATTGCTGGCTTTCAATAACTGTGGTTGATTGGATCAATCACATCTCTTTGTAATACTGGGGCCCTGGACACTGGTGACACAACATTCGCCCCTGCAACAATTGCTGCGGTCTTGTCTCAGCGGGCATAGGGTTAGAGTTAGGATTGTCATAGACTTGATGGTTCAGAATAATGTAAATGTAAGGATTTGGGTTTATTTAGTTTTGGAGGTTAGGTTTTATGTTAGGCTTAACATGCGGATTTTTCATCGGAGCAATTGTCTCCAGAGAAAATGTCATGGAACCTGGGGGTGTTTCACAAAGACTTAAGTATGATCTAGAGATGCACTTAAATGCTGACGCTACAAGATATGCAACGTGCAATCTTATTGATACATACGCAGAAGTGCGCGTCCTCTTCGCATGATCTGACCAATGCGGTCATGCATTCTATACCGTACACAACCAGGTGGGTGTTACATAAAGTTGTTCGTATAGTTACGAGCGACTTTACGCACAACTGGAACATGTTCTAAGGTCAAAACTCAATTACGTAGGGATATCACACAGCACAAGAAAGGATCACCAGTCATGCGTAAAGTCATTCGTATCTTACGAACAGCTTTATGAAACACCCACCAAGCATTTAAGTGCGACTTTAAGTCATACATAATCTTATGAAACACCCCCTGGATGCCACCACTCACACATTGTACGAGGTTAGTATGTACTAACCTCGTACAATAGACTGTGTTTGACCCTGGATTTCGAAGTAGTCGGCAAACATCGCTTCATTGCTGAAGTAATATTTGCCGAAGCTCCTTCTCGCTACGCACCGGGGCTCTTGCCGGTAAGTAGCAAGAGTTTTTTGAATATAAAATAATAATAAAATAATAATCCGATAAAAAAAAGCACATTTTGCTTACCTCGGCCTCGAAAGTGACTTCGCTTGTCTCTTCCACGGAAATACAAGGAAGCCCGTTGGTGGCGCTAATAATTTCACAACCTTGATTCAGCTCCTCGGTAATTTTATAACTGTATCTAAATTCTTTGAATGCGCAATCCTCATGATTAATTTACTAATTATGGGCACCAATTAATGAAATGCCTTCAAAAAACATAATTAATGATTATTATTGGTGATGATAACACTCATTTGCATTAATTTAAAAAGATGACTGATAAAAAAAAATGAAAATAATATACGTGCCTGGAAAGAAACCAGCAGTACAAGCTTTGACGAACGTCAATAATACGTATACGTATGGTGTACCAAAGTCTATACAATGAAAAGATTGGACACTTCACGGACTTTGCGTAATGCCTTGCGTCGATATGCGTGTAAAATAGTGTAGGTGCCTATTCTTTCCCTTGTCGTGTCTTTGATATGAATATAAATCGCGCGCCCTCTTCAGGAGAAAATTGATATCAACGCTGTCTGATTTCTATCTCCGTAAAATCTTCACTAAAGATCAAGAAAATATACATATTTTTAGAAAGAAACTTCAAGGAGAAGTCACGGAAGGATCTAAATGATTCGGTAAGTGTCATAGCAGGATGTGGAATGTTTATTTAAACAAAATATTTTATGTGGGCAAAAGCCCACTGTATTTTCGAAGTGTAGTGGTGTGTCGCGTGCGTATGACTGATAATCCTTCACTCGCGAGACGATATGAACCCATGGGTGGGATGCCACTTGCCTTGGGGAAGAAGTACGGTGGTGGCAGAGGCTGCGCCTTGTCCATATCTTCAACGTTGTCAAAGAGAGACATCCCGTATCCTACAGCACCTTGCTGCGTCTCCAACGTACTGCCCTTCTTGGCCGTTCCTTGCCGTTTCCGAAGCTTGAACATGAAGTAGAAGATCCAGTACTTGAGACCGAACCATCGCCCTCGCTGGGAGTAGATACCAAGGATTGGTTCCGGGTCGGAGGTCAAGAGGGAGTTGAGGATGTAGAGGCATGGTGGGATAACGAGGATCAGGGCTATGGTCGATAGGATCCCCATTGCATCAATTACTTATATCTGAGTACAAAGAGAATAAAAGAGAGACCAGAATGAGTTTAGGACGTAGGCCTACAAGACCTGGGGCCCATTTCATTAAGGACTTACAACTGTTGTAACTTTGCCATAATGGCTCAGGACTACCATGGTAACAGGGCTCAGCAAGGTTACCATGGTAGTTGCCATAATCGCAAAGTTACAACAGTTGCAAGTCCTTTATGAAACGGGCCCAAGATAGGCCTACATTACAAGAATGAAGGCTATATTATTGTTATTATTATCACTTGTTTGGCATCACCTGTGCCTTGGAGGCGAAAAGCGAACTGAATCACTAAGACCCGCAGGTCTCTCCTCCCGATATAACTGATTGAGGGGAATGCAGGTGGACCACTACACCGGGTTTCCCCTACTCTTATATGAATAGTGCAGTGGGTTCCTAACGTGCAAAGGTGGTGACTCTCCTCTACACGGGCCTCCATTTAATATCCTATCTGAGGGACGGAGAGTTTTCCACTGTAACATAGCCTGCTTCTATGGAAGAGGGGAGAGACATCTACACACAACACATGCTTCAGTCATCTGCCCGGCGTGGACTCAAACCAACTATTTTTGGTTTGACAGGCAGCCACTTAATACCACCTGAGCAAACTCATTGCATTAATTGATGGCTTTTACCTGAATCAGAGAATAAAAGAGAAAGACTAGGATGAGATTAAGATATACATGTACACTGTAGACCTACAGGACTTGATGCATGTCAAACCCACGACTCTCTGTTTGAAAGGCGAGAGACAGAACCACTGGACCAAAACGCGCCCATAAGAATGAGGGCTTCATTGCTGACAGATTCTTGTTGCGCTGATACATTGTAGGTTCTCCATTGCGCTCATGGACAATCTGAACATAAAAGAGAAAGACTAGAATAAGTTTTGGATGTTGAGATTACGCTGATAGGTTCTCCAATGCACCCATGACTACGCACCAAATCTGAAAATAAAAGACAGACTAGACAGAATTCAGGATGAACCTGGAACAACACAGCAGACCTATATATGTAAATCCAAAATTGCAGCTCCAGAGAGCACAGTTCCTTCACGTCCTTTAGACCACTTTATATATGCACTGCCAACAAACACAATATCACTGAAGTTATTCCTGTGTTTTATCTCCTAACTTATCATCTCTAGAGCTTACATTCCTATTTGTATGCAAAAGTTTGTTGACACTGCTCCTCAGGTAACCTACCATTGTCAAAGAGTCAAAGTTCTTTTCCTGTTTTGTTTTAAATGTTTGTTCTACAGTTTCAAGAGATATTTAACTAAACATTTTGATAAATCATTACAAAAATAAACCATCTACATGTACAGTGTACTCATTAGAATATTAGGGGAAAGTATTAACTCTTTTTTTTTAGAGGTCTTCCCTAGCAGATGAAAAAAAAACATTCATAATGTGAAGCTTCACTTAGAATAGATGCCCTCCACGTTGCTCAAATTGGCAGTTAGAAATATACCTGAAACATATTGCTTATTTAGTTTTACAGACCCCTTATTCTCCTGTTAAAATCTTTAATAGCTGTTAAGATAATCTAAACATCTGAGAGGGGAAGGTTAAGGGGAGTGTGGCTGTGCTGACACCTCTCCACTCCTCTTGAATAGTAAACTTTAAATGCTATCAGATCGGGTGGTTTGGGTTTGCAGATCATATACATCAAAGGGGTAGGGGCTTGAATTTTAAATGCATCTCATTCAGAATGTCATACATGTGTGTAGGCCTACTAAATGTTGGAATTATCCCTTTTCTAACTTCTACAATAATAAAATTGCATCTACCTTTCAAAATGAAACTTGAGGTTTGTTAAGATTCCCAAAACCTATCATTCAGGAAAACATCATATTTCAACCTTTACCCTCCCAATTTCTTTCCTAAATACAATACCCCTTTCATAAACCCAATTAAAATGAATTAGGCGGCTAATAGCAGCATAATTTGGTCGTAAAATTGGAGGAGGACAAGAGTTATCCGCATTACTCCGATGCTGCTATTATCCGCATAAAAGCGGCATCGGGATAAGATTTTGAGTTTATGAACGCATTTCCAAATAATGCGGATAATTGCCATGGTGCGGTCACCCTTTTCCAACACAACCGCATCGGAGGGGGCGTGTCCAGTTGTCATGGCGATTATCCGCCTTTTTCAGGACGGGCGCTCGTAAAAATAATGCGGCTTATTTTCGGAGTTTATGAACGCAATTTTTATTGAATTATCCGCATTACTCTTAGGCGGCTAATTGGAGGATAGGTTTATGAAAAGGGTATAAATTTCTCCTTCTTTTTCCACCAAATCCTATTTACCAGCACATTGTACAGATACAGAGTTCTGCAGGGCTAACACAATCTTGTTCAGTAAGTCCTGCAAACTGCTGATGGCTTTTTATACTCAATACTCCATGGAAGTCACAAGATAAGAATGGCAATGCCAATGCTCTCCTAATATACATCAGGAGTTCTCTGAAGTTGACAAAGTCCAACTGATATTCTGTTTATCAATTATCTTCTAGAACCTCTGTCAGTTTGATTTATAAATAGTACATCAGTTATCAAAACCATCGCTGATTAAGTCAAGTTATCTCTAATATTTTTTTGGTTCAGTCCAAATTCTAATAATACATATCGTGTACACCTTGGCAAATAGGGGGGGGAGGCACGGTCAAATATATTGCTGTACATGTACACATGCATGACCCCAAAAAAGTGTTTAAAGGGGTATTTTTTCAGTTTTGAACATACTATGTAGGCCCGGAGGGGCTACTTACATTGACGAGTGGATACCATGCGCGACCAAAACAAACACGTAAAAAGGATGTCTTTTTCACGATAGGGCACGTTACATAGGTAACGTGATAATGGTGTCAAAAACACTACAATAATGAAAAAAGGGTATCTATTTCGCTAGGAAAATAACGTGTTTAGGGTCGAATTTGCGGGGATGATAAAACAAAATGAAAATGTTTTATAAAGGATGTCCTTTTTGCCCCAACACTTCGTGTTTAGAGTCCGATTTGCGCGAGGTGTAGAAGGTGGGGTCGTACTAAACCAAATAAGGTAAAGCCGACGACCAAAGGACCCATAACAATAAAACATTCCTGTACTTGTTTAGGGGTTCATTTCAGGGAATATTTGCCAAGAGCATCGTTTTGTTTCCAATACTTGTTAAGGGTGGGGGTTCACACGCCAATACTTGTTAAGGGGTGCATTTTTTAGAATATGAACATTACGTGTTAGGGTGCTTTTCGAGACCCCATGGTCGCGCATGGTATCCACTCGTGAATGGAAGTGGCCCCCCCGGGTATGTAGGCCACGTGTGCACTCATTAAGGGTAATGTCAAAAAGACTGATTTTCAAAAAAAGAGTGGTTTTGAAAGACTGGTCAATGGTCAATCGCGGGGTCATTAAGGTTATTTTTTTCCAAACCTTTTTTTTAAGACTAGCCAAATGTGTTCACTGTTCAGGGTATGTTTTTTTCCCCAACCTTTTTACTCATCGTTTCTGAAAAGTGTTTGGGTTCTTCCCAATTGTCAGCAATGAACCTGGGAAACTGGAAAACTTGTATAGGGGTCATATTACCATGTTCTGGCGACAACTTGTTTAGGGGCCAAAAGGTGTAAATGAAGCCCGGGAAAAACTTGTTTAAGGGGTAATTTTGCACACAGAGAAAAACTTGTTTTGGTGTGTCCCACACTTTGGAGTTGTGGTGCAAATCTATTGTAAAATTATATAATATCATTATCATTATCAAATATGATTTGATCGCGCATGTGTACAGCAATATATGTGACTGGCCCCCCCCCTCTCCCGGGGGCAAAAACATGGCCATGGGTAGACCAAAAATATCATTTCTGTTTCTGTACTACCGCTTTTGTTCTGGCAAACTGTGTTGGCTATATACTTCACTTTCAAAAGCATACAACAAAAACACTTTTGTAGTCCTCTTATACCTACAATTAAGAGAGTCTTGCAGGTTTACTGTGACATACGATCTCAGTGACGTTTCATCTGACCACTGATCTTATCCTGTGACCTAAATTATTATTATGAAGGTCGTACAAGTGCATCACGTAACACACAACTAAGTAATTGTATCTTACGCTGACAGCATCAAAATAACAGATGTGAAGTTGTATGTCCCACACTTTGGAGTTGTGGCACAACTGTATTATAAAATTATATGATATTATTATCATTATCAAATAATTGAAAACTTGTTAACAATGGATGAGTTCTTTGAGTAGCTTTAAAGATGTAAAATGAGTACAGTGACTATTGTATGCATTATTTACAAATGTTTTTTTTTTCAAGTACATATTTTAGGATTATGACCTGGATGATTCTACATGTAAAAGCAAAAGAAACTAGACGAGAGTAATACCGTGGTCACATTTGCTCTACGGCGGCCGTACAGCAAGTCGAAAACAGCCGTTTCAACATTGTTTGTACCAACTAGGTGGTTTGAATTAAAATTAATAAAACGGCTGTTTTCAACTCGCCGTACGGCTGCCGTAGAGCAAATGTGACCATGGTATTAGGCCTGAACGAATTGAATCTGAATAGGAAAGGAATGAAAATGTGTAGTATTTTCCCTCATTTCACCTTTCTTCCTTTTTCACTCTTTTTCACCAGTAATCAGAGATTCCCATTTAAATAGAGTGGCATGAAATTACCTGCTTTTGTACATTCTCTGGTAGGAATTTTTAATTGTATTAGATAATCTTACCAGAGGCTGTAACACTTACTCTGCTAAAGGCATCTTTTGAATCATGGATAATCTTCTGGTAGTCATGGTCAACATACAACAATCACAGGCTGCTGACTTTTCTTCAATTCAAATCATCACCTTTAATCAAATCTTCTTCAAACCCTGGATGTAAATCCATTACTATTCAAGTGGGGGGGGGGGACAATAGATCATAACTCACCCCCTCCCTGAATAGGTGTGACCGGGGGGGGGGGGGCACTCGACAAAAAAGTGGTGGGGGTGTGCCGCGGGCGAGACAAAAAACGGGGGCCTTGGAGCGGGCTTATTGTAAAAAGGAGGGTCCTCGGAACGGGCTTTGGAACGACAAATGTTTGTGAAAATGAGGGTCCTTGGAACGGATCGCCAGCGTGTGAGTGCGTATGCATCCCTATGGAACGGTCATGCGTGCATGATGCAGCTAGCGCGGCCTTCGCCGGGGGAGCTCTGCGGCCGCTTTTCACCAAAATTGCACCTCATTCAATGCAGGCGCGTAGCCAGGGGGGGCGGTTGCCCCCCCAAAAAAAGAAAAAAAAAGAAGGGAAAAAAGAGAGGAGAAAAGGAAAAGGGAATGGAGGAAAGGGAAGAAAGGTAGCTATGTGTTTTTTTTTTCTTTTTATTCTTTATTTTTTTCTCAAAAGAGAAACTCCTTCACTCTTCTTGCTCTAAATTCATATATGAATTTTGCTTCCGCGCTGCGCGCGGTTAAATGACAATATTGAAGTTCTCCATTGTTTCCCCCACCTTTTCTCTAACCCTGTTTTTCCACCTCAGCTATGTGCTTCTTGCCAGTTAAAGTTAAAATTGTATACATTAGGGCATGAATTTGAGTAAGGTTAGGCCGAAGTAAATATATGAAGTTATCTTTTTTTCAATTGATCGCGCAACTTCTGGTCTGGTCGGCTCCGAGCGGGTAAAATCTTTATATCAGTTTCTGCCGTCACCTCCATAAAGTCAACTTCTCCCGCTTTTCAGCTCATTACTAAACAACCATAATTTGGGGGCAAACAGGTTCCTAATTTAAAAAGAGGAAGGTATGGAATTCGTGTCGTATTGGATAAAAAAGTACAATATTTTTTTATCAAATTGTATTAACTTTCATGTCATTTCCCTGTATACATTCATCTCCTGTCCTGTTTTGCGCCCTCAGTTTGAAATTTTGAATGACACTTAAGTTTCTTTATATTCAAAATGAAGCGCTTCAGGATAAGTCAAAAAAATTAGGCATCCTTTTTTTTATATAGATAGATAATTTCAATAAATCACAGAAGTTTCAACTTTTTGCGCACTATTTTCCTTGTAATGAAGTTCAATAATCTTAGAAAATCAATTGAATTAGAGCCGATTGGGTATTAGAGATATCTACATTTGATGAAACGTCCGCCCTTTGAAATTTCAGAGTTTCATTGCTCTGCGCGGGGAGGAATATCTTCCTCTACCAATCTTCTCCTCTTGTTTGCGAGTTAAAAATATGCACTGATGATAAAATTGTCTGATCTTTCCAAAGAAAGTTCCAATATATCTTTGAGAATACCCTTTTCTCAGGACCCTTTTTATGGCAAGAAAAATTGATAAAACACTTTAGCTTCCGCGCTTCGCGCGGAGTTATTATCATTTTAATTTCCTCCATTGTATACCTCTTTTGTGCGTTCACAATCACTTTTGAAAACAAGGTTCAAAATCGCAATATAGTCAACCGAATTGGAGGTACTAGAGACAAGAGAAACGGCTCCTTTTCATTTTAATTTATGAAACACTGAAAGCTTCGCGCGGGAGGGGGAAACTCCCCCTCCCTGCACCCACCCCCTAGGGAGCGCGCTTTGTAAGTGTTGGCACGCTTCGCGTGCATTTACCGCCCCCTCCAAAATGAAATCCTGGCTACGCGGTTGATTCAATGTGATCGGAGCGGCGTAATGAAAAATTTGCGAAGCTTTGGAGCGGATTTCTCTCTTCTTTTTTCTCGATAAGAAGAAAATGCTATGCCTTCGAGCAGCTTTCTTTGTTCTTTTTCTCAACAAGGCAAAAATGCTATGCCTTGGAACGGAAATTTGAGTGTGAAAATGGGGGTCCCCTCCGCGGCACATACCCACTATGCATTATATACTGAGTGCCCCCCCCCCCCCCCGGTGTGACATTACTGACATACCCCAGTGCTTCACATCATGAGAAAAGTTACATGTATTTTCGGTTACACTTCATTATTCTGAAGGTTCGTAATTCCGAAACACATAAATTGCCTTTACCTCAATGTTCGTTAATCCGAAAACGTAAAAGGGTTTGTTAATCCGAACATTTGTGCCATTATTCCAAAGGTTCATTATTCCGAAGGTTCGATAATCCGAAAACGAAATAAGGTTTGATGTTCCGAAGGTTCGTTAATCCGAAAAACAAAATAAGGTTCATTGTTCCGAAGGTTCGTTAATCCAAAAACGAAATAAGGTTTGTTGTTCCGAAAATGAAATAAGGTTCGTTAATCATTTCGTTTTCGGACTAACGAACCTTCGGAAAAACAAACATTTGGAATATTTGAACCTTCGGAAAAAACGAACCTTCGGAATATCCGAACCTTCGGAATAACAAAGCTTCGGAATTACGAATGTATGCGGTATTTTCATCTTCAACACACTTCTCAAAATTATCTCATCAAGACAGTACATGTTTTGAGAGTCGTCAAATTCATACAATTTTGTTCCAACACTTCAATCGGAGCATGGACCTACTCGGTCCATGATCGGAGCAAGCTTTATTGTTTTTGGATCATCCGTCACCTCAACATTCCAAGCTAACTTTCATACATTTTCTCAAAAAACCTCACCTGGAGGAAATTCAAGCCTTTTTTCTACCCTGTCCTCTAAAGGAACAATCAGATAGAAAATCCAAACTACCGCCTGTGCTAGCCAAGTTGGCATTTTTAAAATATCTGTGGTGATTTTGTGTGAAATATCGGGATTTTGCGATAATTGGATCCAAAAATCCAAAAACATTTGAGGATTGTCTGTGGGTTTTCTCTACATGCATAAGTTTGGTAAGTGCCTGTGCCTGGGAGGCGAAAAGCAAACCAAATCACTATGACTCGCATGTCTCTCCTCCTGATATACATGTAACTGATTGGGGGGAGTGCAGGTGGACCACTACACCGCAGTTTCCCCCCTACTCTTATACGAATAATGCAGTGGGTTCTTAACGTGCAAAGGTGGTGACTCTTCTCTACACGGGGCCTTCATTTAACATCCTATCTGAGGACGAAGTGCATGTATGAAACACAGGAGATGTTTACACACTGACAACGCACTGGCTTCGGTCATCCGACCAACGTGGACTCGAACCCACGATCTTTGGTTCGACGGGCCTGACACATTACCGACTGAGCCAAAAACACTCTCTTTATTTACATTATGTAATAAAGACTTTTTACAGATTTGACAGTCAATAGGGAGACTCTTCTCCTAATAATAATAGGTTACAACAATGGCACTTAAAAATGATCAGAAAGAAATCAACAATTTTCGTATAATAATGAAGAGAAAATAAAAATGTTTTATTCTTTATAATAAACAATGAGTGGGTGATGTCATCAGTTTGCATACTGAGTACTGACAGGGATGAACACATGACCATTTTAGATAATTAAGCAAAAGTCTAAAATGTCATAACTTTCTTATTTTGATGACATTTTCATTGTAAGACTTGTTTGATTTTTCTCTAAAATCAAATCATCATCATCATCACCATCACCATCCTCCTCCTCATCATCATCATCTCCATATTATCCCAACCACGAACCACCACCACCACTACCACTAGTAGTACCACCACCACCACCACCACCACCACCACCACCACCACCATCATCATCATCATCATCATCATCATCATCATCATCATCATCATCATCATCATCATCATCATCAATCATCATCATCACCATCATCATCAAAATGACATCAATAATCATCACAATATCATGTGTAGAGCTGTCGTGTGAACAGGGTTTCAAGAATAGTTAATGCTATTTAAAAATGTAATCTTTCTCCTCTAGCTCTGTTTATATTCATGACATTGTACGAACGAGCAGACACCACACCAATCATTGAGATGGATGAAAATGCCCGGGGGGGCCACTTCCATTCACGAGTGGATACCATGCGCGACCATGGGGTCTCGAAAAGCACCCTAAACACGTAATTTCCATATTCTGAAAATGCACCCCTTAACAAGTATTGGCGTGTGAAACCCTACCCTTAACAAGTATTGGAAACAAAACGATACTCTTGGCAAATATTCCCTGAAATGATCCCCTAAACAAGTACAGGAATGTTTTATTGTTACGGGTCCTTTGGTTGTCGGCTATTTTACCTAATTTGGATTAGTACGACCCCACCTTCTACACCTCGCGCAAATAGGACTCTAAACACGTAATGTTTGGGCAAAAAGGACGGTTACAGCCCGATAGACCGCGGGTCCGATAGACCGCGGGTCCGTTAGACCGCGGGTCCGTTAGACCGCGGGTCCGATAGACCGCGGGTCCGATAGACCGCGGGCCCGATAGACCGCGGGTCAGATAGTACGCGGTGTGTGTAAAATTATGATCAGGACAATATAGTGAAATCCATGTCATCAAGAGGTCAAAAGGTCATTGATACGAGTCCATGGGGTTCTATAACGATGAACCACAGGACAATCGCCCCCTGACATCTACTTCAAGGAAAATATCTCCATATTTTTATCGTCGGGGACTGTTACCCCCCCCCCCCCCCGGAAATATGCCATCTAGACGCCATACCATGCATACGGAGCCTCTAAAATGCCATTGACTTGACGACATGGCAAGATACTTTATCTTGCCATGTCGACTAAATAAGCTTATTATGTCCGCATGGCGAGATACGTTATCCTGCCAAGTCAGTCCACTTATAAAAAGTTATATGTCAACATGGCGAGATATTATATCTTGCCAAGTCAACTTAAATATGTTAGATGTCAACATGGCGATATATCGGGATTCTTGCCGGGACTTGTACACTTCATATCTCGCCATGTGGACATATCGACTTGACAAGATAGAATATATCGCTATGTCGAAATAATAAGCTTATTAATTACTTAGTCAGCGGAAGCGGGGGGAGGGAGGGGGGGCTTTCCCCCTAAATTTGAGGTGGGAGGACAGTCCCCCCTAAATTTTTAGTTGAGAACTTTTTTGGTCGTCAATTTCTTTTCTACGCCCCCCCCCCCTAAATTGAGGAAGACCACCCTAATATATTTTTGTACCTTCCCCTAATTTTGGTCGATAACCTTTTTTTTTTCTTGTCAAAATATTTTGGTGGTCCCTCTTAAAATTTTGGTTGATTTGCTTGACAATTTTTTACCTGTGTCCATCCCAAAATTTCAGGTGGATCCCCCTAAATGTTTTGCCTTCGGCCGCCAATGATTAATTAAGACATGGTAAGATAAAGTACAACGCCATGTCGTCACGTGAAGGCGTTTTCACAATTATTATTTTCATAATTATCTGGGGTAATTGTCTGGAGGGTAAATTTACGGGAAGGGGGGTAACAGTCAACGGCGGTAAAAAATATGGGGATAATATTTTCCTTGAAGTAGTTGTCAGGGGTAATTGCCCTAATTGGGTTATTGTTATAGAACCCAGGCGCGGATCCAGGATTTCGAGGGAAGGGAGGGGGAGCAAATTTGACCTGATGTTTGGCGCCCATGTGTACTCTTCGAAAAGTGGCGCCCACTCCCTCCCGGCCAGGCTAACTTAAATTATCTAATAATCACATTAGAACAAAAATAAAGACGGCTTTTTAATGTGTTCTTGAAAAAAATCCATGAATACATAAATACCAAAAGGTAGGGGGACACAGGGGTAAAGGGGTAGTCCTCATTAGTCACTTCCTGGCTTTTTTCTTATAAATTAATACATAATATCATAATCCTCATTTATATAATGCGAGCACGAAGCGCGAGCTAATTTTGGGGAAAATCTTATGTATTTTTTTCCTAAAATTTGAACTGATTCTGGGCAATGTTTGTTATCCTGAAAAAGAAATGTATGCAACTTAATAATTACTACGAACGCAAAGCGCGAGGGGAAATAAACTGATGAAAAAGATACCTGTTAAAGTAGCATTTAACAATGAAATAATGCAAGCGCGAAGTGCGAGCAGAATTTGTTTGAAATTTTCACCCAAAGAAAGGTAATTCTAAGCACTTTTTTTAACTCAAGCAGAATAGGTATATGAGTAAACAATTAAAGCAAGCGCGAAGTGCGAGCGGAAAATTTCTAGATTTAGTCCTATAATATTTACTGAACGATACACTCTATTCATGATTTGTAAATCCTAAAAAATATGAGTATTAATAATGCGAGAGCAAAGCGTGAGCAAAAGAAAAAAATTATACGTTTTAAACTGGTACATGTTAAGGACTGCTTGCACTTAGCCATGAAGGCGTCACATATTTCAACAATCAAAAAATGCGAGCGCGAAGCGCGAGCTGAACATTTTTGAACTTTTTTAAAGAAAGAATGGAAAATTTCAATCAGTTTTTGTAATCGTGAACAGGATAGCTATGTAATTTAACGATTGATGCTAGTGCGAAGCGCGAGCAGAAAAAAAAAAATCGAGATTTAGACCTAAAAGTGGGCCACTCTGTTCATGTTTTGTAAATCATCAAAAGGATGGGTAATATGGGGTCTTCCTACGTTAATAATGCGAGCACAAAGCGCGAGCAGAACATTTTTGAAATTGTGATCTGAAACTGGATAATGATTTGAATTAGAGAACAAGTTGGGTATCTGAATAAACATGCGCGAGCGTGTTTCATATTTAGACCTAGAATCTAGGCATTCTAAATACAACTTTAATCATGAAAATCATGAAATTTGATAGTCCGATCTGAAAAAAAGAGTCAATTTCAGCTTTATATTCCTAGCACTTTGTAAAAAAATTGTAAGGTGGATATGGATCGCACTTAAAAGAGAGCTGATATTATTATTACTTTAAGTTTTGACATATGACCGGGACATCCTTACGACATGCCATCATATGAAAATGATGACTATCTTCCTATTTATCTTGCTAAGCGCAAGAAGGAACAAAGGGACAATTTAATTATTAAATTGATATCATAATTAATGCCTAATGAGGGCGCGAAATCTGATATCATGGCATAAAAACTGGACATTTCACTTTTGTGATTATGAATAGGATGCATAAGTTTATATATTTTCAACCATTAATGCGAGCGCAAGTCGCGAGCTATAATTTTTGATAAACTGTCATGAAAAGGGGATTTTAAGTAGTTTGTTGTATAAACATTATTGAAACATTCATATAACTCGCCAATCAAAATGCGAGCGTGCAGCGCTCTAGCAGATGCGCCTTTACAACCAGACCAGAAAAGGGATATTTTGAAATCTTCATGGAATACACGAAAATATAGGTACCTGATAAATCAAAATTTGCGAGCGCGTAGCGCAAGCAGCAAATGTTACCATTCAAACCATAAAATTGACATTTTTACAGAGCACTTTTTAAAAACCAATTTGTAAATTACACAAAATAATGAAAGTTCGATTTCCGAGGTGAAATATGTGTTGTATATTGACTTCAATACTTGATATTCGAACTCCATATTGAACAAGATATGTAAATCACCTACTAGGCAATGTGAGCGCGAAGCGCAAGCGAAAGTTTTATAGTTGCACGAAAGATTCTTTTTATTTTCCAAGTCTTCCCCTCATCTTATTTTATGCCTTCGTCGCCCTTCTCTTCCTTTTATCCTCTTTTTTCCTTCTTTCTTTCCTTTTTTTAAAATTTTTTTGCTCCACCAAGAGGGGGGGGGGGGGAGCTCAGCCCCCTGGATCCGCCTATGGGGACAAGGGGCGGGAAAATATGACAAGCAAAAAAAAAAGGTTATCATCGCCAAAGTAAGGTCATCTCGTCCCAAAATACATGTTTTATTTCGATTTAGAATGATATATTTCTGTGATTATCAAAGACCAAAATAGTAGGGGGACATTTCATATTGTGCCCCCCAACTATTTTGAGTAGGTGGGACACGTCCCCCTGCCCCCCCCCCTGGGATTTCCGCCCATAATGTAATATCAATGAGAGCGCGAAGCACGAGTGATTTTGGGGGTTTCAATTTGGTCTAACTTCTCACCAGAGTAGGCCCTACTAGAATATTGTGAACGGGAGCTGTAGTTTCTGTACTGTTGTTTTAGTATACCCTTCAATGTTATTAATGATAACCTCTAGGAAATATGCAATCTCGACTAATTATCATCATCAGTGGCGTACTTATTCAGCATGGGTGCAGGGGGGGGGGGCGAGGGCACCAAGATAAAAAATAAATGAAATGGGGGGATAGACATTAAAGAAAATCTGATATTTTATTCTTGAAAAACACATTGAGGTATCTTACAAGACCTAAATAAATAATGAGAACGCGAAGCGCGATCTGATTTCTTTAAAAGAATTTTCCAGTATTTTATCCTGAAAGCCTAAGTCAGGGGCGGACTCAGCTTCCGCCAATAGGGGGAGGGCCATTTTTTTACCCATATTTTCCCCGATCGACCGCTCAAAGTTGATTTGTCCAAGTGCCGTAATGAGCCAACGGGGGGCTCGATATGACGTATCGCATAAAATCAATAAGAAGTTTGCAGTGAGCGAAGCGAGCAAGCAAATATGTTGACACTTTTATTACAAAAATACAAGGTTGTGATAGATCTTGACATAATATTTGGAAAATAATAGTATAATTCATCCTAATCCCTTTCCTTTTCTCTCTATTTTTCTTAGCCTTGATTCTCTCTCTTTTTTTTTGGGGGGGGGGGGGCAAACGCCTATGTCCTAACAGTCATTTCCTAGATTTACTTTATAAGCAAAATAAATGTGTTATAATCTCATAAGCTATATGCAAGCTAAAAATTAAATTTCATGTATATTGCCCTGAAAATTTAACATTCTGGGCAATGTTTGTGAACCTGAACAGAACGCGTATGTAACTAGATAATTACCACGAGCACGAAGCGCGAGCAGAAATGTTAAATATTATGGACTGGTCGAAAAGTTAGTCATTAAGACGATACATATTTCAACGATTAAACTGAAAATTTGTGATATTCCAACCTAAAAAGATGAGATTTCAAATCTCCCAATGGGACATTCGACATTCATTTCCATCTCTCTTTTTCTTATCTTTCTTCCCATCTTTCTCTCTTTTTAATATTATTCTCTTCCTATTTTTTCTTCTTCTTTTCCTTTCTTTTCTTTTCTTTCTTTTCCCTCTTCCTCTTTTTTTCTCTTTCCCCCATAATTACTTATCCCTTTTTCTTTCCCTTCCCCTTTTTTCTCTTTTAATTTTTTTTCTTCTCCCCCTCCCCCTTCCACTCTCTCTCTCTTTTTATTCTCTTCTTTTCCCCTCTTCCTCTATCTCTCTTTTTCTTATCTTTATTCCCATCTTCCTCTCTATTTAAATATTTTTCTCTTCCTTCCCCTTTTTTCTTCTTTTTCCTCATTTTCCTTTCTCCTAGCTTTCTTTTCTTGTCTTCCTTTTCCCTCCTCTCTTTTTTCTCTTCTTTCCCCCTGCTCTTCTCCCTTTTTCTTTGGCTGTCCTTTCCCCTCTTACTCTCTTTTCTATTATCTTCTTTTCCCATCTTCCTCTCTTTATTTTCTCCTTTTCCCCTCTCCCCCTCTTTTTTGAGCGGTGGGGGGGGGGGGGGGGTGGGTGAGGCAGTTCCCCCTCGCCCCCATGGATCCGCACCTGATAGAACCCCATGGTCTCGTATCATTTGACTTTTGAACCTCTCGATGACATTTGATATATCTGATCATAATTTTACACGCACTGCGGACTATCGGACCCGCGGTCTATCGGACCCGCGGTCTAACGGACCCGCGGTCTATCGGACCCGCGGTCTAACGGACCCGCGGTCTATCGGGATGTCCCCAAAAGGACATCCTTTATAAAACATTCTAATTTTGTTTTATCATCCCTGCAAATTCGACCCTAAACACGTAATTTTCCTAGCGAAATAGATACCCTTTTTTCATAATTTTTGTGTTTTTGGCACCCTTTTCACGTTACGTACGTAACGTGCCCTATCGTGAAAAGGACATCCTTTTTACGTGTTTTTTTGGTCGCGCATGGTATCCACTCGTCAATGTAAGTGGCCCCCCGGGTGAAAATGGCACAGAACTGGAACTTGGAAGCCTGACTGCTGGGATCCACAGCACTCTTCCAGAATTTCGGGTAAAGCCAAACATGCCAAAGGTAACAACTAACATGGCAGCTTGCAATTTTGCATGCAAATTCGATAGCTATACTGACATGATAATGAGTAGATTATTGCAGTGTTTTATTACCTGTCTTGTACTTCAAGTTCCAGTTCCTTTTAATTCGACTGCACCGACAGCTAAGTCTAAGAGCTGATTGAATATTTTTTTTTTGTAAAGGATTCTCACATATCACATTCGACACTCCCTTCGTGATCATGTGACTGCCCCACTGCTTGTCAGGTGACACGCTGATGAGCTTCTTTGAGTGACGTGAACGACGCGACCGCAAAGAAAACGTGAAAGCTAGAGCTTTTTCAACTTTGTATCGTATTAATAGACATGGACTCAAATAAGAGAGAAATTGGCAGAAATGTGCGAAAGAAACTATCAAAGTTGGTTGGTGATTTGAACAGATTTGAGCCAAGAACTAAGGCGTTATTTGAATTGAGTGTGAGCAGCGTTCTTCCACTTCCAGCTACCGCGGGAACTGAGCATGTCGAGCCCGAAAACACCGGGAACGCACCAACCTGAAGCGAGCGGACATACTCAGCAGACACTTTGATATCGCGATATCACAGATTGTCCAATTTCCGCCGATGTGAACACACGGCGATTTCCCGTTCTAATCACGTGTAGTCTCTCTTTCGCAGACCCTTATTTCTATTTTCAATTGAAGTTGTCTCTTAACCCTTATAATACCAATATTGTTAGTTGCTACCTTTTTTTTCTTTTATTACAGATTCAAACATCCAACCGAACATGGCTTGTCGGCGAAATACCGGCAGGAAGAAGAAACATTTTGCCGTGAAAGAAGAAGCAATAAGTGGATGCCCGAACTTTTGAGAACTCTTCATGATTTAAGATTGATTTGTTTAGAGAATTCATCTTTGCATACTCGAATGAAAGCATCGTATTTAGATTATTAATTTTAGTACTGAGGCTGTTAGCATTAAAAAAATATGCCGTTAATGGGGAAATGTGTTGAAATCTCAACCCTTATAATATTAATATGTACATGCGGATAAGCAGGATTTTCTTTTACTGTTATTTGGTAGATAAGAGAAGTTTAAAAAATGTATTGAATATGATGTGCTATTGAAATATGTTGTAATACGAATTAATTGGACCTACCCAGGAAAATGATATGAATAATGGAAGGCCCAATTACCACCCCTTCTAATCCATTTTTGCTACCTGATTTCAGTCCATTAATTTTACCAAAGACATTTTAAAATTGTGATTATGCTTGTGATTGTAATTGCAATAAAACTAATAAGCAATAATAAAGTAACGTGACCTCATAACTTTAATTGTCCGGTATAGTTGCACAATTTTCATAGGGGGATCTAAGGGGCGGGGAAACCCGAGGCGCCCCCCCCCTCCCCGAAAAAAAGAAACAAAACAGGAAAAGAAAGAAAAAAAGAAAAGAAGGGGAAAGAAAGGAGGGAAGAAAGAAGAAGAAAAGAGAAGGAGACGAGTGAATAAGACACTGGCGTTAATCCCGGGGGGATGGGGGGTATATCCCCCCCACTTTTCGAGGAGGTGGGATGGCTTGTACAAACATCCCCCCACTTTTTACGAAAGAAAATAAAAAAAAATCACAAGAGATTGTTGCTTTATTGGTAAAAATCCTTCCTAAAATACCGCTTAACAAATAAAACAATATTATTGAATCATAAAATGCAAATAAAGAGCCAGTTCACCATTTCCAAACGAAATACTTATGCCCTTATTATAACATTGAAGAGAAGCCCTCGTTTCTTCCCTTTCATCAATGTTGGGGTCTTTGGGAAGGGATTAAGATGGAAAGTCAATTTTTTTTAATGTAATCTCTAATAAAACCATTGACCATCATGGGGTAAGAAAAATAATAATATTGGAGGGGTATTTGCCATATGGACATACAGTGGCGTAACTACGGGGGCACGTACCCCCCCCCCCCCCTCTGGCTGATCCCCAAAAAAAGGGGAAAATTAAGAAAGAGGGAGAAAGGAAGAGAAACGTAGTGGGAAAGAAGAAAATATTATTCATTATAATGTTATATTACATTATATTATAATTATGTGATGTTACATCACATAAGAAACATTTTTATCATAACTTTATGAAACATAATTTGCCCAGGGCCTACGTCTCCATTGTTCCTGGTGCTCGCATTGTCTGTTTAACGAGATATATAATCCTGAAGTACTAAAACATCCCGTTTTCAAGTCAATAAAAACCAAATATATTTCCTAGCACTTGAGTTATCATTGTTTTATGTAGTGACATATGCTTCTTTTACATGACTCAAAAAGTGATTGCCCCATATGGCTTATTTCGAAAGGGTGGGTGCTGTCCATAGAGTTAATAACTCTATGGTGCTGTCGCGTTAGGGTGCGTCAACGCGAACGCGAAGATTCGTCCAAAGCCCCCCCCCCCCCCCGGTTTGGCCGAAAGGGTGCGTTGGGAGCGCTACGTCGCGTCGCGTTCACTGGAACGCGCCCTTTCGTCCAAAGCCCCCCGGTTTGGACGAAAGGGTGT